>NC_080542.1:110106578-110243809 GCF_028640845.1 Ahaetulla prasina | reverse complement strand
TCTGTGAGAGTGTAAACTTCATGCTTCTGCAGGGGCCATTTTGTGAAGTCCAGCTGTTTTTGCATTGTATGAGTCAGTTGTATCATTTTTGTGTGAAGTCCAGCTGTTTTTGCATTGTATGTGAGTCAGTTGTGTCGTTTTTGTGTTATTTTTGTGTAAAGTGTGATAGTTGGTTTTTGACCTCTCTGTGAGAGTGTAAACTTCATGCTTCTTGCAGGGGCCATTTTGTGTGAAGTCCAGCTGTTTTTGCATTGTATGTGAGTCAGGTGTATCATTTTTGTGTTATTTTTGTGTAAAGTGTGATAGTTGGTTTTTGACCTCTCTGTGACAGTGTAAACTTCATGCTTCTTGCAGGGGCCATTTTGTGTGAAGTCCAGCTGTTTTTGCATTGTATGTGAGTCAGTTGTGTCGTTTTTGTGTTATTTTTGTGTAAAGTGTGATAGTTGGTTTTTGAGCTCTCTGTGAGAGTGTAAACTTCATGCTTCGTGCAGGGTCCACTTTGTGTGAAGTCCAGCTGTTTTTGCATTGTATGTGAGTCAGTTCTATCATTTTTGTGTTATTTTTGTGTAAAGTGTGATAGTTGGTTTTTGAGTTCTCCGTGAGAGTGTAAACTTCATGCTTCTTGCAGGGGCCATTTTGTGTGAAGTCCAGCTGTTTTTGCATTGTATGTGAGTCAGGTGTATCATTTTTGTGTTATTTTTGTGTAAAGTGTGATAGTTGGTTTTTGACCTCTCTGTGAGAGTGTAAACTTCATGCTTCTTGCAGGGGCCATTTTGTGTTATTTTTGTGTAAAGTGTGATAGTTGGTTTTTGACCTCTCTGTGACAGTGTAAACTTCATGCTTCTTGCAGGGGCCATTTTGTGTGAAGTCCAGCTGTTTTTGCATTGTATGTGAGTCAGGTGTATCATTTTTGTGTTATTTTTGTGTAAAGTGTGATAGTTGGTTTTTGACCTCTCTGTGAGAGTGTAAACTTCATGCTTCTTGCAGGGGCCATTTTGTGTGAAGTCCAGCTGTTTTTGCATTGTATGTGAGTCAGTTGTGTCGTTTTTGTGTTATTTTTGTGTAAAGTGTGATAGTTGGTTTTTGACCTCTCTGTGAGAGTGTAAACTTCATGCTTCTTGCAGGGGCCATTTTGTGTGAAGTCCAGCTGTTTTTGCATTGTATGTGAGTCAGTTGTGTCGTTTTTGTGTTATTTTTGTGTAAAGTGTGATAGTTGGTTTTTGAGCTCTCTGTGAGAGTGTAAACTTCATGCTTCTTGCAGGGGCCATTTTGTGTGAAGTCCAGCTGTTTTTGCATTGTATGTGAGTCAGTTGTGTCGTTTTTATGTTATTTTTGTGTAAAGTGTGATATTTGGTTTTTGAGCTCTCTGTGACAGTGTAAACTTCATGCTTCTTGCAGGGTCCACTTTGTGTGAAGTCCAGCTGTTTTTGCATTGTATGTGAGTCAGTTGTGTCGTTTTTGTGTTATTTTTGTGTAAAGTGTGATAGTTGGTTTTTGAGCTCTCTGTGAGAGTGTAAACTTCATGCTTCGTGCAGGGGCCACTTTGTGTGAAGTCCAGCTGTTTTTGCATTGTATGTGAGTCAGTTGTGTCGTTTTTGTGTTATTTTTGTGTAAAGTGTGATAGTTGGTTTTTGAGCTCTCTGTGAGAGTGTAAACTTCATGCTTCTTGCAGGGGCCATTTTGTGTGAAGTCCAGCTGTTTTTGCATTGTATGTGAGTCAGTTGTGTCCTTTTTGTGTTATTTTTGTGTAAAGTGTGATAGTTGGTTTTTGAGCTCTCTGTGAGAGTGTAAACTTCATGCTTCTTGCAGGGGCCATTTTGTGTGAAGTCCAGCTGTTTTTGCATTGTATGTGAGTCAGTTCTATCATTTTTGTGTTATTTTTGTGTAAAGTGTGATAGTTGGTTTTTGAGTTCTCCGTGAGAGTGTAAACTTCATGCTTCTTGCAGGGGCCATTTTGTGTGAAGTCCAGCTGTTTTTGCATTGTATGTGAGTCAGGTGTATCATTTTTGTGTTATTTTTGTGTAAAGTGTGATAGTTGGTTTTTGACCTCTCTGTGACAGTGTAAACTTCATGCTTCTTGCAGGGGCCATTTTGTGTGAAGTCCAGCTGTTTTTGCATTGTATGTGAGTCAGTTGTGTCGTTTTTGTGTTATTTTTGTGTAAAGTGTGATAGTTGGTTTTTGAGCTCTCTGTGAGAGTGTAAACTTCATGCTTCTTGCAGGGGCCATTTTGTGTGAAGTCCAGCTGTTTTTGCATTGTATGTGAGTCAGTTGTGTCCTTTTTGTGTTATTTTTGTGTAAAGTGTGATAGTTGGTTTTTGAGCTCTCTGTGAGCGTGTAAACTTCATGCTTCTTGCAGGGGCCATTTTGTGTGAAGTCCAGCTGTTTTTGCATTGTATGTGAGTCAGGTGTATCATTTTTGTGTTATTTTTGTGTAAAGTGTGATAGTTGGTTTTTGACCTCTCTGTGCAGTGTAAACTTCATGCTTCTTGCAGGGGCCATTTTGTGTGAAGTCCAGCTGTTTTTGCATTGTATGTGAGTCAGTTGTGCCCTTTTTGTGTTATTTTTGTGTAAAGTGTGATAGTTGGTTTTTGAGCTCTCTGTGACAGTGTAAACTTGGTGCTCCTTGCAGGGGCCATTTTGTGTGAAGTCCAGCTGTTTTTGCATTGTATGTGAGTCAGTTGTGTCGTTTTTGTGTTATTTTTGTGTAAAGTGTGATAGTTGGTTTTTGACCTCTCTGTGACAGTGTAAACTTCATGCTTCTTGCAGGGGCCATTTTGTGTGAAGTCCAGCTGTTTTTGCATTGTATGTGAGTCAGTTGTGTCCTTTTTGTGTTATTTTTGTGTAAAGTGTGATAGTTGGTTTTTGAGCTCTCTGTGAGAGTGTAAACTTCATGCTTCGTGCAGGGTCCACTTTGTGTGAAGTCCAGCTGTTTTTGCATTGTATGTGAGTCAGTTGTGTCCTTTTTGTGTTATTTTTGTGTAAAGTGTGATAGTTGGTTTTTGAGCTCTCTGTGAGCATGTAAACTTCATGCTTCTTGCAGGGGCCATTTTGTGTGAAGTCCAGCTGTTTTTGCATTGTATGTGAGTCAGTTGTGTCGTTTTTGTGTTATTTTTGTGTAAAGTGTGATAGTTGGTTTTTGAGTTCTCCGTGAGAGTGTAAACTTCATGCTTCTTGCAGGGGCCATTTTGTGTGAAGTCCAGCTGTTTTTGCATTGTATGTGAGTCAGTTGTGTCGTTTTTGTGTTATTTTTGTGTAAAGTGTGATAGTTGGTTTTTGAGCTCTCTGTGACAGTGTAAACTTCATGCTTCTTGCAGGGGCCATTTTGTGTGAAGTCCAGCTGTTTTTGCATTGTATGTGAGTCAGTTGTGTCCTTTTTGTGTTATTTTTGTGTAAAGTGTGATAGTTGGTTTTTGAGCTCTCTGTGAGCATGTAAACTTCATGCTTCTTGCAGGGGCCATTTTGTGTGAAGTCCAGCTGTTTTTGCATTGTATGTGAGTCAGTTGTGTCGTTTTTGTGTTATTTTTGTGTAAAGTGTGATAGTTGGTTTTTGAGCTCTCTGTGAGAGTGTAAACTTCATGCTTCTTGCAGGGGCCATTTTGTGTGAAGTCCAGCTGTTTTTGCATTGTATGTGAGTCAGTTGTGTCCTTTTTGTGTTATTTTTGTGTAAAGTGTGATAGTTGGTTTTTGAGCTCTCTGTGAGAGTGTAAACTTCATGCTTCGTGCAGGGGCCATTTTGTGTGAAGTCCAGCTGTTTTTGCATTGTATGTGAGTCAGTTGTGTCCTTTTTGTGTTATTTTTTGTAAAGTGTGATAGTTGGTTTTTGAGCTCTCTGTGAGAGTGTAAACTTCATGCTTCGTGCAGGGGCCACTTGGTGTGAAGTCCAGCTGTTTTTGCATTGTATGTGAGTCAGTTGTGTCGTTTTTGTGTTATTTTTGTGTAAAGTGTGATAGTTGGTTTTTGAGCTCTCTGTGAGAGTGTAAACTTCATAATAATAATAATAATAATAATAATAATAATAATAATAATAATAATAATAATAATAATAATAATAATAATAATAATAATAATAATAATAATAATAATAATAATAATAATAATAATAATAATATTTTAATTTGTATACCGCCCTTCTCCCGAAGGACTCAGGGCGGTGAACAGGCAGATAAAATATACATACACACAATAATTAAAAACATCCCTTAAAAAACTAATTTAAATGCCCAAAATATTAAAAAACGTACTTCCCCGTAAAATCACAGAATTTTAAAAACCCATCCAATAAAAATTAGAATCAGGCTAGTCCAGCCATACGGAATAAATAAGTTTTAAGTTCGCGGCGAAAGGTCCTAAGGTCAGGTAATTGTCGAAGTCCGAGGGGAAGTTTGTTCCACAGGGTCGGAGCTCCCACAGAGAAGGCCCTCCCCGTGGGGGCCGCCAGTCGACACTGTTTGGCTGACGGCACCCTGAGGAGTCCCTCTCTGTGGGAACGTACCGGACGATGGGAGATAGAAGCCGGCAGTAGACGGTCCCGTAGATAGCCCGGTCCTAAGCCACGGAGCGCTTTAAAGGTGGTAACTAATACCTTGAAGCGCACCCGGAAAACAACAGGTAGCCAGTGCAGTCTGCGCAGGATAGGTATTATATGGGAGCTCCGAGACGCTCCCTCAATAACCCGCGCAGCCGCGTTCTGAACTAGCTGAAGTCTCCGGGTGCTCTTCAAGGGGAGCCTATGAGAGCATTGCAGTAGTCCAGGCGAGAGGTAACGAGAGCATGAGTGACTGTGCATAAGGCATCCCGGTCAGGAAGGGGCGCAACTGGCGGATCAGGCGAACCTGGTAAAATGCTCTCCTGGAGGCGGTCGCCAAATGGTCTTCAAGGACAACCGACCATCCAGGAGCACGCCCAAGTTGCGTACCTTCTCCATCGGGCCAATGATTCACCCCGACAGACAGCGCATCTGCAGCTGACTGTACCGAGTGCCGGCATCCACAGCCACTTCTCTCTTGGAGGGATTAAGTTTTAGCCTGTTCCTCCCCATCCAGACCCGTCGGCCTCCAGACACGGGACAGCCCGACAGCTTCACTGGGGTGGCCGGGGTGGAAAAGTACAGCTGGGTATCATCAGCGTACAGTTGGTATCTCACCCCAAAGCCACTGATGATCTCACCCAGCGGCTTCATATAGATGTTGAACAGGAGGGTGAGAGAATCGACCCTGCAGCACCCACATGAGGCACCTTGGGTCGATCTCTGCCCCTGTCAACACCGTCTGCGTCCGATCAGAGAGGTAGGAGGAGAACCACCGATAAGCGATGCCTCCACTCCCAACCCTCCAACCGGCGCAGCAGGATACCATGGTCGATGGTATCAAAAGCCGCTGAGAGGTCTAATAGGACCAGGGCAGAGGAATAACCTATCCTGGCCCTCAGAGATCATCCACCAGTGCGACCAAAGCTGTCTCCGTACTGTATCCGGGCGGAAGCGGACTGGAGCAGGTCTAGATAGACAGCTTCATCCAGGTACTGGGGTAGCTGACATGCCACCACCTCTCAACAACCTTCGCCGTGGCGAGATTGGAGACTGGCGGTAGTTCCCTAAAACAGCTGGGTCAGGAAGGCTTCTTGAGGAGGTCTCACCACTGCCTCTTTCAAGGCAGGGAAAGACCCCTCCGCAAAGAAGCATTTGTAATCCCTGGAGCCAGCCTCGCGTCACCTCCTGAGTAGCCAGTACTAACCAGGAGGACACGGATCCAGTAAACATGTGGTGGCGTTCAGCCTACCCAGCAACCTGTCCATGTCCTCGGAGTCACAGGATCAAAGTCATCCCAAACCACCTCAACAAGACGGGCCTCAGAACCCTCGCCTGGATCTACCCAATTTTGATCCAATCCGTCCCGAAGCTGAACGATTTTGTTGTATAGATAACCGTTAAACTCCTCGGCACGCCTTGGGGTCCTCCGCCCCTCCTGTTGAAGGAGAGGCGGGTCACCAAACAGGGCGGCGGGCGGTTATCTGCCGGCGCAATGAGGAGGAAGCGTAGGAACGCGCAGCCCTCATTGCCACTGGTAGGTCCTACTATAGGACCTAACTAGTGTCGGTCAACCTCAGGCGGCTGGATCTCCAGGCACTCTCTAGGCGTCTTCTCCGGCGCTTCATCTCCCTCAGCTCCTCGGAAAACCAAGGAGCTGGTTGAGACCGACGCCGGGTCAGAGGCCGCAAAGGCACGACACGGTCCAAAGCTCCAGCCGCGGCCCGTTCCCAGGCCGCAACTAGCTCTTCAGTCGAGTCATGGGCCAGATGCTCGGGGAACGGCCCAAGCTCCGTCAGGAACCTCTCCGGGTCCATCAGGTGCCTGGGACGGAACCAGCACATTGGTTCCATCTCCCTGCGGTGGTGGGTAGTGGTCAGAAAGTCTAGACGAAGGAGAAAATGATCTGACCATGACAAAGGTTCAACAACTAAATCATTTAAAACCAGATCATTAGACCACTGGCCAGAGATAAAAATCAGATCTAGGGTACCTCCCCCGACGTGGGTAGGGCCGTCAATTAACTGAATCAGGTCCATGGCCGACATAGAAGCCATGAACTCCTGAGCTGCCGAAGATGCTACGCCGGCTGATGGCAAATTGAAATCCCCCATGACCAACAGTCTGGGGGTTTCAACTGCCAACCCGGCCAGCAACTCCAACAGCTCAGGCAGGGCTGTAGTCACGCAGCAAGGAGCCAGGTACATGATCAACAAGCCCACCTGAGTTCTACGACCCCACTTCACGAAGAGGGATTCACACCCAGCTATCTGAGGCACAGTGGTTTCCCTCGGCTCGAGACTCTCCTTAATGATAACCGCCACCCCTCCACCCCTACCCTGGGCCCTCGGCTGATGGAATGCTCGGAAGCCTGGTGGGCACATCTCCACTAGGGGGACCCCCGCTTCGGTGCCCAACCATGTCTCCGTAATGCCCATAACGTCCGCGGTCCCTTCCTGAATAAGATCTGCAATCAGGGGGGCTTTATTAACCGCGGACCTGGCATTACATAACATCAGCCGGAGGCCCAGGTCCCGATTACTCTGGCCACTCGGGTCACGGGAAATTTCTGGGGGCGAGCACGCAATCGCTCGTAAACAGCGAGGCGAGCCCCGAGACCTGATGTGCCCCCCCTTCCGTCATATCTGCCTCTCCCACTTACCGTAGTAATAACTCGACCCTGACAAACTGGAACGACACCCCTCGCCATAACCCCAGGACCTATTAAGTTACCGCCGCGAACACATGGTGGACCTAGCCCCCTCTCTGACGGGTTTTCCCCCCCACCCATCCACCCCCCCGCATTAAAATTCCCATTAAAACTCCCCTTAAAAAAACGATTAAAACAATTAATTAAAAATCCCCTAAGTCTCCTATTTTTGGCATGCCACCTCTCGGGGTTCCAAACCCCGTCCTCAAAATGGGCCCTCGATAGTGTAGGGGGCCAAACCCGCAAGAGAGGGGAATCTCGCAGGGCAAGAAGGTCAGCCGCTTCATGCTTCATGCTTCTTCCAGGGGCCATTTTGTGTGAAGTCCAGCTGTTTTTGCATTGTATGTGAGTCAGTTGTGTCATTTTTGTGTTATTTTTGTGTAAAGTGTGATAGTTGGTTTTTGAGCTCTCTGTGAGAGTGTAAACTTCATGCTTCTTGCAGGGGCCATTTTGTGTGAAGTCAAGCTGCTTTTGCATTATGTGTGAGTCAGTTGTGCACCTTTTGTGTTATTTTTGTGTAAAGTGTGGTATTTGGTTTTTGAGCTCTCTGTGACAGTGTAAGGTTCCTGCTTTTTTCAGGGGCCACTTTGTATCAAGTCCAGCTGTCTTTGTAATTGTTTGTGAATCAGTTGTGTTGTCTTGTGTTATTTTTGTGTAAAGCGTGATGGTTTTGGAGTTTTCTGTGATTCTGTGAGGTTGCTACTTGTTTCAGGGGCCGTTTTGTGTGAAGTCCAGCTACTTTTTTATTGTGTGTGAGTCAGTTGTTTAGCTTTTTTGTTGTTTTTGTGTAAAGTGTGATAGTTGGTTTTTGAGCTCTCTGTGAGAGTGTAAACTTCATGCTTCTTGCAGGGGCCATTTTGTGTGAAGTCCAGCTGTTTTTGCATTGTATGTGAGTCAGTTGTGCCCTTTTTGTGTTATTTTTGTGTAAAGTGTGATAGTTGGTTTTTGAGCTCTCTGTGACAGTGTAAACTTCATGCTTCTTGCAGGGGCCATTTTGTGTGAAGTCCAGCTGTTTTTGCATTGTATGTGAGTCAGTTGTGTCGTTTTTATGTTATTTTTGTGTAAAGTGTGATATTTGGTTTTTGAGCTCTCTGTGAGAATGTAAACTTCATGCTTCTTGCAGGGGCCAGTTTGTGTGAAGTCCAGCTGTTTTTGCATTGTATGTGAGTCAGTTGTGTCGTTTTTGTGTTATTTTTGTGTAAAGTGTGATAGTTGGTTTTTGAGCTCTCTGTGAGAGTGTAAACTTCATGCTTCTTGCAGGGTCCACTTTATGTGAAGTCTAGCTGTTTTTGCATTGTATGTGAGTCAGTTGTGTCGTTTTTGTGTTATTTTTGTGTAAAGTGTGATAGTTGGTTTTTGAGCTCTCTGTGAGAGTGTAAACTTCATGCTTCTTGCAGGGTCCACTTTGTGTGAAGTCCAGCTGTTTTTGCATTGTATGTGAGTCAGTTGTGTCGTTTTTGTGTTATTTTTGTGTAAAGTGTGATAGTTGGTTTTTGAGCTCTCTGTGAGAGTGTAAACTTCATGCTTCTTGTAGGGGCCATTTTGTGTGAAGTCAATCTGCTTTTGCATTATGTGTGAGTCAGTTGTGCACCTTTTGTGTTATTTTTGTGTAAAGTGTGGTATTTGGTTTTTGAGCTCTCTGTGACAGTGTAAGTTTCCTGCTTTTTTCAGGGGCCACTTTGTATCAAGTCCAGCTGTCTTTGTAATTGTTTGTGAATCAGTTGTGTTGTCTTGTGTTATTTTTGTGTAAAGCGTGATGGTTTTGGAGTTTTCTGTGATTCTGTGAGGTTGCTACTTGTTTCAGGGGCCGTTTTGTGTGAAGTCCAGCTACTTTTTTATTGTGTGTGAGTCAGTTGTTTAGCTTTTTTGTTGTTTTTGTTTAAAGTGTGATAGTTGGTTATCCCGGTCACATGACCACCAAGCTACGTCCACCCAGTCACATGACTACCATGCCATGCCCTCCGAGTCGCATGACCACCAAGCTACCCATCAAGCCACTTCCACAGAACTGGTAGGGAAAATCTTTGAATTTTACCAATGAGTGTTCCAAATGGTATACTGAGTTAATATTTAAGATTAATTAATAAAATAGAATTAGATTGTTTTGATAGCATAATAACAATTGGAGCTGCTACCTACTTTATGTCATAATTCTATCCAGAATTTATTAATTTCCCAGAAAATAAGACCTGGTCTTTTCGCCCGCAAAATAACCACCAGGTCTTATTTTCAGGGGAAGTCCTTCCCACTTATTTTAGGACCTCTCAAACTACGTCTCCCATGCCCCAACAGCTGTTACACCATTGCCTAACTTCCTCTGACGCTGCTCGTGCCCTGATGCTGTGTGGCTTATTGTGCGGATGGCACCACTTGTAGCAGGAGGCTGCATGATGTTTTGTGGCATTGTGAGCATAAGCAGCAGCACCGGTTTGATGAACCTTGAGGTATTCTGCAACGAGTAGTGGCACTGGTATGAAGACCCCCATGGCATTCTGCTGCGATTGGCAGCACCGGAGTGACAAGCCTCCTGACACTATCACATTACATACAGTAAAACATTAAATGAACGCCTCTTCCTGCCCTCTTACATAACAGGGAAGAAAATATATTGCTAATTTTCTTCTATGTCTACACTTCCTTTCTCTGTATATGTATCTTTCCGATCATTTGTCCCTTTCTTTGCAATAAGTCCCAATAAAAATGGGAGCGATGCAAAGCTAAAATTGCGTCCTAAGCAGGGGTGAAATCCAGCAGGTTCTGACAGGTTTTGGAGAACCGGTAGTGGAAATTTTGAACAGTTCGGAGAACCGGTAGTGGCCGCAGTGGCGCAATGAGGCTTGCAGTATTCTGCCACGAGCAGTGACATAGGCACAACAAGGCTTCCGGCATTCTGCCCATGTGGCAACATCAGTGTGACGAGGCTTGCAGTGTTCTACCATTAGCAGCAGCACTGGCTCAATGCACCATGTGGTGTCCAGCTGCAAGCGGCTGCAGAAAAAGTCAGGCGGTGATGCAACAGTTGTCAGGGCGTGGGAGGTCTTGCTGCAATGGTCCTAAGGTAAGCAGATGTGCTGTGCATGGGGCAGCTCCACCCCTCACCCCCGCCCTCGCTTGATTTTTATGCATGTACCTGAACCAACCTCATAAATCCAGACAGTGGATGGGCTTAATTTGAACCTATTTTTGGGTAGGCGCAGGCATGAAAATTCTTCTAGGGCTTGTTTTCAGGGTAGGCGATGTTTTCAGGGAAACACGGTGTTGTGCCTCGCCCGCCCCTCTCTCTGCAGCCGGGCCCCTCCCATCTCCTGCTATCTCAGCCAAAGACTGATAGTGAAGACAAATGGCCTGGCATGCCTCCAGCCCCCAGCCCTGGCACCATGCCCAGACAGACTGAGCAAACAAACCTCCCTCCTATGAGCATGATGAGCATGAAGCCAGCCACGAGCTAGAATTGCCGGCAGCTGGGCAGGAAGACGAAAAGTGGACAGATCCCAGCTTCTGGAGAATGGAGAGGCGACGTCAGCAAAAGGAAGGGAGGGGCAGGCCTGGATAAGTGCTGAGTCATGGAGCCACACCCCATGGCCTATATAAAGGATCTGCTTTCTGGCATTCCTTGAGTCAAGCAAAGTCTCATCTGATTGCTGAAGTCACACCTTGGATTCCTGCCTGCCCTGAGAACTCTGACAGGAATTTGGCAAAGCTGCAGAGGCTTCGTGGCCACGCTTGATACAGACTTCCCAGACCCGGCCGTCAGAGGAGGAGTAGGACACGACACACGGTATCTATCGTACTATTCTACATACCCTAAATTAAGCATGGCCCCTACCTACCTAAGGTTTGTCATTTCTAGTGAAAGGAATTGCAATTGGCCTCCATGTCACTCCAGAATCACTTTTTATTAAGCCTATATTTTAAGTGGATACATGCTGCACCAATAGAAAAACAAATGGGGATTATGCATGCAACCATTACAACTTACACATGCCACATTTAAATCTACAGGAGCAATAAAATGAAAGATGCCTATCTCCTTCAGTATCTTGGCAACAGGACTATATGCTGGGCTTCTTGCCAAATTGATATTATTATTATTTTTCATTCCTAGAGATGTAAAATCAGCTTTCTTTCTGTTAGGATTAAAGATTTTTTTTGTAAATTCTTATATGAGATTCCCAGATGGGCACTTTTCACACAAATATGCTGATTGCAATTTAACTACCCAGCAGATTTCACACTTCTGCAAATGTTGCAATACAGGCCACTTTCCCAGTAGTGACTTACAGAGACTTTCTAACATCACCCACCCAGTGCTGAAGTCATTTACAATCTGTCCGCATTCCCTGGGCATTCTCAAGCTGGGGGAGAGGGGGGAGAATACAATGTGCTTCATAATACATATTTTGTCATGATTCTGATAAGCAATAGCAATGGGCAGATAACTATAAAAGATGATATAAGTCACCACCAGAGAAGGCCACTATTTAATCTTTACTCTTATCAAATTATGTGATTTACAAACTAAATTTTGAGATGCATAAATAAAACTCTGAATTTTAATCTTAAAACTATTAATTGTAATAGAAGGATAGGTAAAACATACTGAAATAACATCACAAATATCACATAAGGGGGATGGCGGAGGAGAGAGAAAGACTTTTTTTCTCAGTTGAGATGAAAAATGGAAATAAATGGACACATTAAATTATTAGAGTAAATTCAGTACAAGTTCTTTTCATGAAAGACAAGTAAAAGATGACATAAAGTGACTTCTTGTGCAATCATATTAGAAATAGCAAATGTCTATGAACTATGACTAGCTTATTTCTCCATGATTTTGTACTATGCTATTTAAAACTGTCTAAATCAATATTTCTCAGCCTTTGCAAATTTAAAATGACTGGACTTCAATTCCCAGAATTTCCCAGTGAGCAATTTATCAAAGCTGAGAAACATTGGCCTATATTGTTGACTATTGCTTCATTAATGGCTGCAAATTATGCAGTTTTAACTAAGCATTATCTAAATTACCTTTTTAGCAGTTCCAAATCTCCTTACATTTAGTTTTAATGAATGAAGTCATCCATGTGAGAAAGAAAAACTCATTATCTATATTTTCCATATATTTCATGATTGTTATGGTTTTTTCATTCTCCCATTGTCCATATTCATTTCTAGCTAAAAAGTCCTAGGAGCTGTCTTGAGCTATCTTTGGGGATTTCTCTCCCTCTCCCGCTCTCCCTCTCCCTCTCTCTCTCTCTCTCTCCTTCCTTCCTTCTTTTTCTTTCTTTTTTTTTTCTTTTTTCTCTTCCTTCCTTCCTTCTTCTCCTTTCTCCCCCTTCCCTCCCTCCGTTCTTCCCTCTCTTTCTTTTTCAGATGTGGTGATCAAAATGTATACAAAAGTCTGAAAACAATCTCACCATAAATTTATATCTGTGCATTATTATGTTGATTGATTTGAATGTTATAATCTCATTGCAATATAAAGCTAGCTTGGGTTTAGCTGGTCTTCAAACTGCAATTCTGAGCCATATCTTGGAGACATTTTATTACAATAATTCGTAGTTACTCTGCTACTATGGGTGGCATGCCATAATGACAATTTCATATTATTATACAAGATCTACTTATCTGTAAATTTTTATTTGCTACCTTACTTTTAATACATAGTTAAATAAATAAGTTTGAGTTCTCTCTATGAAATATCTGCATTATTATTCTGATATATTTTCTTCTTTGACTTTACTTCATTTTTCATGTCACTTTATTTCATGTCTTATAAGCCATGTTTTTCTTTCCTTTTTCATGCTTTCTTGTTTGTTTATGTTTACTTGCTTTTATTAAATCATGTTCCTTGCTCACTATCACCAATTTTCCTCCCTCAAATTCTCAGAAGTAATTTAAGTTGGCCCATAGTAAACTTCACTATGCCACAAACATCTAAGTACAATTGACAATGTAATATACAGGTAGTCCTGACTTATGGCAGCAAGGGAGACTGCCCATAACTAACAGATGTTGGGATAAATATTAAGTGAACTACCTCATAAATTATCCTCCCTTCCCTGCTTTCTTCAATGCATTTGTTAAACAAATGTGTAGGTCACTAAATAGAGCAAGGGATGACTTAGAGGTGTGGAAGACCCTGAAAAGACTAGTACAGTCACAAGTCCACCTGCATCAGGCCTCTCAAGGCCTCCACTCAGCCTCTGAGATCGCCCATGCTCTGCTTCCCTACTCTTGGATTCCTAAAGCCATATGGGCCTCCTTCCTATCCCACCCCGTTTATTTTTGAAGATCCTCAAAGCTCAGACAGTTAGGGTAGATAAGGGAGAAAGGCTACTCCATTGCTGGACCACATGGCACAATGAATAAAAAGAAATACTGCTGGTTTTGTTTTCATCACTAGATGTTGCTAATGCTGGGGGAACCAAGGCTAGTGAAGAAAGCAAAACAGGCAGGATTTCTTCTCCTTAATTGTGTCATGTGGTCCAGCAATGGTCCAGCAATGGAGCAGACTTCCCTACCCCTATTTCCTGAATTCTGGATGTCTTTAAAAAGTGACTGAATGGTGACTGGCATGGGGAGGAACTGTGGAACTGGTGACATAGCAAAGCAAACCCAGTGGGGACCATGATGGGTGGCCATGCTGCAGCATCTCTGTGGTTCATAAGGGCGAAGGGTTGGTTATGCTGGGGAATTGCATATGTCATAACTTTGAAATTAAGCTGTATGTAACATTTGGGGAGATCTCCGTTGTAACTTTGAATGGTTGTTAAATGACCTGTCATACGTCAAAGCCTACCTGTATATTTTATAATACATATGGTTAGAGGTTGAGCCTGTAAGGCATATCTCAGTTCTTGATTTCAGCCTAACAGGACACCAATCCAAGTATGGAAAAAGAGATATTGGCTTCCTTTCCCAATAATGCTTAGATATTTTCAGCAAGAATAAGGGGTGATTCTAGAGATGATATTATCCTCTTTAGATTAATTTTTTTTTATATTTGTGCTTACTGCTTTGAGAGTCATGGTCATTGGGAAGTTTATTTGGATTGTACTTTAATCATATTTGTTGAATTTGTAGAAACAATTTTCATCTTCCAAGGGATAAAAGAGAATCACCTTCAGTTAATTAGTTTGTGTAGGAGTTCCTGAGTGCATTTGTGAAATCACTAGAAGTCAAATTGACCTTCAGAGAGTTCTAAAATACAAACATATAATTGAGAATGTGTAGCAGGGAGTGACTCCTTTCTCTTGTCCCTGTTGGATGGGTGAGTGAGGAGGCAGAGACAAGCAAGTGACAACAGCTCTTTTTATTAGAGTGAGACTTCAGCAAGTGGCACCGGACAAAGGTGCCCCTTTTATCCTTACCTGTCTGAGTCACTAGCCAATTAGATTTGAATGTTTCCCCCAATAGGATTGTACATAACAGTCCTTTTTTTAAAATTAGTGATAACAGTTACATCCAAGAATTTGCTTACTAGCCATCATATGACTATGACATTTTATTCTTTTCCCAGGAGTTGGCTTAACTTTTGTTGGTGTCACTGGCACTACTTTGCCCTTCTCAATGAGCAAAATCAAAATGGAGGCACATGGGCTCAAATATTGAGGGAATATTAGACAAAGGCTTGGTCTCCACATTTTTCTCGGAGCCACAGGCATAGCATTAACTGCAGAAACAGTGCTCTGAATAACATTTAGCTTGAATTTGTAGCAAACTGCTTGCTTTTATCATAAACAATTGCCAGATGGTATAACATTATCTTTCCATCTCAAACCCCCTCCCCCACTTTCTTTCACAAAAGCAGCATTAATTGCAGAGCAGCCCAGGGCTCCACTCTGCTCATCAGTGTGATAACACTTCATGACCCTGATTAGCCGTCAGTCTACTCAATTAAAAAGATCATTTAGACATTCACCCAATCATTTGCCTATGAGCCACCTGGGCCTCAATCAGGGGCTCCCCCCTTTTTTTAAATAAAAAAAAAATCTCTTGCCCTCTTGCCTCTTGCCTGGCTTTTTTACATATCTCCAAAAGATGTAATTGAATTAAATAAAGCGTCTCAGGGGCAGCTGCAACATCTGCTGTTTGTGGTATGTCAAGCCTTCAGCATTAAAAACAGTTACATATGCTCCAAATTAGCAGGTCGTAGAGATGAAACAGCCGATGATAGTGTTTTTCTGCCAGCGTGAGGAGCAGCTCACAGCTGTGTGCAATTTACAATTAAAGGCTTTATCAGAGCTCAATTGTACTAGTGAATCAAGTGGTGAGAGGTCAGTTAGTGAATTAGACCAATTAGAGCTTGTACAGTTAAATTATCTGTCTTATTACCTACTGATAAAGAGCTATGTTGGAGGATGAAGCTGGAGGTGCTTTACTGATTCCAGAAATTCCCCTACCTCTTTTTTCTCCTGTAATGGAACTCTCTTTGGATGCGTTCTAGACAGGTTCTGATCACACAGGAAAAACAATATGTATAGGTGAACTATTTCCCCCCTTAAAATATGTACGTATATACATGCACACACTGCAAAAGGAGTTGGAAATAGCTTGAGCAAAAGCAGCTAGAATTTGACTGTTACAGAAGACAGCAAATATTGGCTGAGCTCTCCAAGGCATTTTCTCCATAGTTGAAACTGAACATGGAAAGTTCACTGTGAAAAAAAGTTATCCTTATAAGACATATTTAAATCTCTCTCCCCCCTCCCTCTCTCTCTCTCTCTCCCTCTCTCTTTCTTTCTCTCTCTCTCTCTACCTCCCTCCTTTCCTCCCCCCCACCCTTCTCTCATCAGGAACATAGGGACAAGACAAAATGATTGTAGAAAAAGGATACAGAATAAGACTTTGGAACACATTGGACAAATCTTGCCAGATTTTTCGGTTCATGAGAAGGTTTTCAGATTATTCATAAAAGATAAAACACAACAAATGTTGAAGCAGAGGAAAATGCTGAGCCATTTATCAACATGATTGAGGTTAGGAGGTATTAGAGTGTAAATGAGTAAAATCGGTCCCCTTTCAGATAATTGCATAAGCTATTACTTCTGCTAGTGTAACATCCTGTCTCTGTGTAACAGGCTAGACATGGAGCAGCCATGTGAAATAATATTGATGCAAGAGGCTAGGCATAAAAGAAGCTTGGCCTATTCTGACTCAGCCCATTTCTCCATCAATATTCTCACTTATAAAAGTCACATTACTGAGCTCACTTTCTTTATGTTGCTAGTAGAGCTGTGCCTGTCAATATGGGGAAAAAAGAAACTATTGCCAGTGGTTGGTCAAGATAGGTGGTGAATTGGCCAAGAGCCCCCTGCTCTCTCCTCATTCTTCTATCTAGATTATTCTCTTCATCACATACAAGAGAAATAATATTCCAAAGCAACCAATTTTTCTGGCTATCATCCTATATGTCTTTGAAGGGAATGCAGAATCCCCTGGTATAGTCAGAGGGAGCTGTTCAGACTACCTCACGATGAGGCACTCAAAAATCCCTCTCAGAGGGATGTCTATACAACAACCAGAAGACAAATATCAGTGCTGCTGTCCCTAGGGAAGGGGCTGTATGAGGAAAACACGAGTCAAGCAGTAAATTTTCCCTCTGTCGGGTTGTGAATCTTTGGCAGCCCTGAGCTGTTATTTACACACTTTTATTCTTTTCTAAATGAAGCAAACTGAACACTCTTGGCTTGACATCACCAGGGAAAGTGCAGCCAGCAACAATGCAAACAATGTGACAGCTACAACAACTCAAATCAAAGTTTCTGAAATGGGGGAACTAACCCCATCTTTATTGGCACAGATAATATGAACAGTTCCTTGCATTTTAAATGATAAGTTACAGAGTGAAATTCTAAGATGAATGATCATTTTTAGTCATATGTTTGACAGAATTCTGACAAATGATATCTACAAGTTTACAATTATTGTCCCACTCTGTTTTAGCAGAGTTTTGGCTTAGTAACACTTAATTATTTGCACAAAGCATCTCAAACAAATGGATGACATGTCCGGCTCAATGCCACATTATGCCATTGATTAACTTGGTGTGGGATTTGCACCCTCTTTGTCAAACAGTCAGGAAGTAAAGTTCCAATGTAATGCTGCAGCAAACCTTGGATATAAAATCTAAGCTAGAATGAACTTCATGCTTGAAAGTAAGAATCAACTTACTTTGGGCCGTAATAGCTCAGGCTGTAAGGAGCCTGTTATTAGAACACAGCAGCCTGCAATTACTGCAGGTTCAAGCCCGGCCCAAGGTTGACTCAGCCTTCCATCCTTTATAAGGTAGGTAAAATGAGGACCCAGATTGTTGGGGGGGGGCAATAAGTTGACTTTGTAAATATACAAATGGAATGAGACTATTGCCTTATACACTGTAAGCCGCCCTGAGTCTTCGGAGAAGGGCGGGATATAAATGTAATTTAAAAAAAAACTCTAAATCTAAATGTTCAAACTCAGAATGGAATTATTTAGATAATTATGGCATTAGAAAAAAGAGGGCAAGCTCTCCTACACTTAGTATGTTAGTAGCATACGCTTTTCTTGGTACTTCAACGAGCACGTTCAATATTCTATATAGGTAAAGGTTTCTCTTGCACATATGTGCTAGTCGTTGCCAACTCTAAGGGGTGGTGCTCATCTCCGTTTCAAAGCCGAAGAGCCAGCGCTGTCCGAAGACGTCTCTGTGGTCATGTGGCCAGCATGACTCAACGCCAAAGGCGCACAGAACGCTGTTACCTTCCCACCAAAGGTGGTCCCTATTTTTTCTACTTGCATTTTTATGTGGTTTCGAAACTGCTAGGTTGGCAGAAGCTGGGACAAGTAACGGGAGCTCACCCTGTTAAACAGCAGCACTAGGGATTCGAATCACTGGACCTTTCGATCGACAAGCTCAATGTCCTAGCCCCTGAGCCACCACGTCCCCTAATATTCTATATAGTCCATGTCAAATTTCTAGCAGGCATCTGCTACCACTGTGTACAGCAATGCAGAACAAAGAAACTGGCAAGCATTTCTGCTTAAGATAGAAACTTTTGTTTTAATAAAGAGACACAGAATCTACAGATGTTGTACTTGCAACAAAGTCAGGAAAGATGCTATCAAAATCCTGCTTTTTTTCCACTATAGACTAAAATGCCTCTCTTCTTACAATGCAAAGCACTTTAGAAACTTTAATTCAATTTAATTCATCAGTGTATAAAAGAAAAAGCAGAACTATACTGCTCCAATAAAAAATATTTCTGGCTCAGGATTGAACTGCTCTATAAGTGTGGCTATTTGTTTCAGATGTTTCATTTCCCAACTAGCTAACATCATCAGTGATGTTACTTAGTTGTAAAACAAAATGTCTGCAAGTAAACAACCAAGCTCAGAGAATACCAAAGGCTGCACATGACTATATTGTATCACATTATTTACACAGCATGCTTCACATAGTCAGTCTCCAACCCAGTCAGATTTGTTTACAGATAGTTTTAGCATTTCACAATTCAGAGGGTCTCAATACTTTGAATCTGAAACATGTTGAGCTTGAAATGTCTCATTTTGAAGTCCTCTAGACAAAGCTACTTCAGCAACAGGTTGGATGGTATTTGACCTGAATAACAGCTTCTCATTGGATAATTTCCCTCGGTCTGGGTCCTCCCACTTTTCTTCCAATAAAGCAATAGCCAATCATTTTTCTTTCTTCTTCCTATGGACAGGCTCATATATATATGTTTTTGTGTGTAATATGTATATGCATCTGTAAAAAATATATTGTACAAAATAAAGTTAAATCATACACCCAAAGTTACACCCAAAATGCACACAATTAAACACTCAACAATCAATTTTAAAATACTTTAAATTTAAAAGCATTATTTCTTGCCAGTTCTTCCTTTTATCATTAAAATAGGAGAGTAGTCATGTAAAATGCTGAAGAACAGGTTAAAGCTTAAATAGCAAAATGAGCTGGTAATTTTGGATATAGAGATGGATAATAGTAACTGTAAGAGGGATCTTGGAGTCCTAGTGGACAACCATTTAGATATGAGCCAGCAGTGTGCGGCAGCTGCTAAAAAAGCCAACACAGTTCTGGGCTGCATAAACAGAGGGATAGAATCAAGATCACGTGTTAATACCACTCTATAATGCCTTGGTAAGACCACCCTTGGAAAATTGCATTCAGTTTTGGTCGCCACGATGTAAAAAAGATGCTGAGACTCTAGAAAGAGTGCAGAGAAGAGCATAAAGATGATTGGGGGACTGGAGGCTAAAACATGAAGAACGATTGCAGGAACTCGATATGTCTAGTTTAATGAAAAGAAGGACTAGGGGAGACATGATAGCAGTGTTCCAATATCTCAGGGGTTGCCACAAAGAAGAGGGAGTCAAACTATTCTCCAAAGCACCTGAGGGCAGAACAAGAAAAAATGGGTGGAAACTGATCAAGGAAAGAAGCAACTTAGAACTAAGGAGAAATTTCCTGACAGTTAGAACAATTAATAAGTGGAACAACTTGCCTGCAGAAGTTGTAAATGCCCCAACACTGGATAAACATACTTAAGAGAGAATATGGATAACTGCTATTAAATACACACTGTCATTATCTAAGAGGATATTTCTATAAAAATGGTATATGACAATAGGAAAATTATATATTATCAAAATATATAAAGATATTTCCAACCATTGTTGGAAATGTGAAAATTTTGAGAGGAGATCTTACCATGTTTGGTGGACTTGTGAGAAAAAAAAGAAATTCTGGGTACAAATTCACATAATACTGCTGAATACTACTGAATTTTAAGGCTTAATGATTAATTAAGGATTAAAAATGCTGTGAAACTCAAACTCTTTAAAATTGTTGCAACTGGTCTTGTTTATATTACATTGAATTGAATGGAATTGGCAGATGAGTAAAAAAAATCTCATTGAGGTTACTCTTATATAAGTTTCTAACTATTATTGGCTTGTATTTTTAAGAAAAAAATCGCTCAATGGATAAGGCTACAATTCTAAGGAAGTACTCATTAGATGTGTTAGCAGGGATGTATTTGAGTATTGATTAAAACACTCTTCATGGTGCATGGATGATTAATTCACTATTAACTCCTGAGTTATGATTAAACTGAAAAATACATTTTAAAAAGTGACAATATATCCTTTAAAGTGCAGACTGCAATACAAAGTTCAATATCAGTCAAATGTTTGTAAGTGGTTTTTTATTGGGGTTTACATATAGAATTTTTTTCTATTGATGTTTACATATATACAATGGTATAAGGTCCTATTATGGATCCACTCCCAGATTTCTCTCCAGATGAGTTCAGAGGAGGAGTGTAAGTTTGAGTCTGCATAGGAAAGGGTGGAGCCGAGTACTGGTCAGATCAGGACTCAGAGAATGCTAGTCTGATGGAGCACCTTCAGCTGAGTTGATTGGACCAGTGACAGGCTGAGGTTGGGGGAGGCAAGCCATAGCTGCAGCAAGTTGGCCAGAAGGCTCCAGGTGAGGACTGGGTGCAGCTGTTGCCCATTAGCAATGAGGTGGATCCTGATCCAAGAACACGTAGAGCAAAGAGGAGACAGGCACAATGCTGGTCAGCTAGCTTACTCATGAGGAGCAACCTCACCTCTCATGAAAGGTTGCACTGGCATTGCCTACTTAATCTCACCTTGAGACCTTGAGTGTTTTTTTAAAAAAAATTGTATTTATATCCGCCCTTCTCCGAAGACTCAGGGCGGCTTACACTATGTTAAGCAATAGTCTTAATCCATTTGTATATTATATACAAAGTCAACTTATTGCCCCCAACAATCTGGGTCCTCATTTTACCTACCTTATAAAGGATGGCAGGCTGAGTCAACCTTGGGCCTGGTGGGACTTGAACCTGCAGTAATTGCAAGCAGCTGTGTTAATAACAGACTGTCTTAGCAGTCTGAGCCACCAGAGGCCCATATCCAGCAACATATCCAGTTCTGTGCCTTGTGCCTGTTGACATCTGGACTGCTTTCTTGGACTTTGTGTGTGCCTATTTGACTTGATTACCCAGTGACTCTTGCTGTACTAAGCTTGGAATCTTGACCTGCACAACAATGAGAATTTCCAAGGACCTTTTTTTTTGGGGGGGGGGAGGCTTGAATGCACACATGTACAACTTTTGTGGAGAGAGCAGGGCAGCACAGGTCTCCTGCTAGAGTAAGGAGTTGGACTTTCAAAGTCTCTTCCAACTCTGTTGTTCCGTAACTTTTGTATCTTCTGAGTTGATCTATTCACATAGACCAGAATGTTGCCTTAATGTTTGGACCATTTCTTAATTTCTCCATTTATTATTACTCTTTCTCCATTTATTATTACATTTTTCTTTTGATGAAATTCAATGCAACCGTTATTTTCCATAATTTGGTTATTTGTGATTATTGATTAGTCTTTGAGGTATGTGTTGTTCCAGCAGAAGCTTCTCATAGATTGTAGAACTTCCTTGATTTTCCATATTGCTTATATCTGCCTGGATTTATTTAATATTTGATGACATCTTTTGGTAAGTATTTCATTTTTCAGTATTTTTATTTCCTGTCTTAATTTTCACTCCACAATCACTATTACAACAATGACTATGGGCCTGGCTGACAAGAGGAGTAAGAACAATACAAAAATTCTGAGAGCTTTTTGAGGAAGTAGAATTATAAAGCATATTGCACGATATTAAGCCAGTCATGTTTTTTTTCTCCCCAGGTTGAGCTATACTGTAGTTACTATCTAACTTTGCACATACCACCATCCTAATATGTATTTCTGGCCACATATATTTATTTTTTATTTATTTTTATTTATTTATTTTGTCACAACAGTATATATAAGCATAAGCATGTAATAACTATACAATATATAAGCATATATATAAGTATGAGTATGTAATAACTATATTAATTGGATATAACAAAAGGAAACAATAGGACAGGAACGGAAGGCACGCTTGTGCTCTTATGCACGCCCCTTACAGACTTCTTAGAAATGGGGTGAGTTCAATAGTAGACAGATTTTGGTTGAAGCTTTGGGGATTTTGGGAAGAGACCACAGGGTCAAGTACTTTATTCCAAGTATTAACAACTCTGTTACTGAAGTCATATTTTCTGCAATCAAGATTGGAGCGGTTAACATTAAGCTTAAATCTATTGTGTGCTCGTGTATTGTTGCAATTTAAGCTGAAGCAATCTTTGACAGGAAGGACATTGTAATTGATGATTTTATGAGTTAAACTCAGATCATGTTGAAGGTGGAGTAGTTCTAAATTTTCTAAGCCCAGGATTTCAAGTCTGGTGGCATAAGGTATTTTGTTGTATTCAGAGGAGTGGAGAACTCTTATTGTAAAATATTTTTGGACACGTTCAATTGTATTGATGTCAGAAATGTGGATATAATATATGGAGAAAGAAAAATATGGAGCAAGAAAACCTAGATGGATAATTCCGCTGTTTCTGGGTGCTCTCTTTTAATTTTGGAAGGGGTGGTCCAGCTTTTCCATGGAAAATCAATAAAAGAAGGTTAAAAAACCCCACTAGCACTGAGAAATTTCCTGATACTTAGAACAATCAGTGAAACAAGTTGCCTTTAGAAGTTGTGGCTGCTCCAACAGTGGAGGTTTTAAGAAGAGATTGGACAACTATTTGTCTGAAAACAACTATTTGTTTTCATGCTTAAATAGGGATTTGGATTAGAAGATCTCCAAGATCCCTTCCAACCCCATTATTCTGTTATTCAAAATATTTAAATGCATAATTTTCTTCCTCTTCCTTTTTATCCATGCTTTCAATTGAAAACTCATTCTCAATGTTGTTTTATATGTTATGTATTAATGTACTCTTATCTTTATATTATATATATTATATATATTTAATTGTTGTTTTTTCACTGAAATCTGACTTTTGTTCTTGCGGAGGGGGGAACTAAACAATGAAGGAACTGGTTTTTGTTTTGCTTTTAAATAGAGCTCCATAAAGCAAAGCAAGAATGATAGCTGTAGGAAATTAATTAAACACACAGTTTGTGACTTGATCTTCCATTAACTTTAAAAACCATGTATTTCTCTTGCACTACATGAATCATCAAGTGGCCTTTAATAATTTTCCTTCTAATGTTTCAGAATGCACTTTGTTTTGAAACTGAAAAGTAAATGTTATATACTTTACCAGAAGGTCATACTGACTGAGGTTTAGGGCTGAAATGTCAGTGCAGAATACAATGTTCTTTTTCCCTAGAGCTGAAGTCAGATAACATTTATTATTTCCATGTCCCTGAAGGAAATGTCTTAGATCATTTCAGTACAGATCCTATTTAGATATTCTTGCTCTGCATACATAAAAAATATGAGAAAGAAGAGTTTGCATTCTTGTCATTGTCATTGTCCATCACAGGAAAGGGGCATTATTCCAGTGGTGGGTTTCAAATTTTTTTACTACTGTTTCTGTGGGTGTGGCTTGATGGGTGTGGCATGGCTTGGGCATGGCAGGGGAAGGATACTGCAAAATCCCCATTCTCTCCCCACTCCAGAGGAAGGATACTGCAAAATCTCCATTCCCTCCCCACTCCAGAGGAAGGATACTGCAAAATCCCCATTTTCTCCCCACTCCAGGGGAAGAATACTGCAAAATCTCCATTCCCACCCTACTCCAGGGGAAGGATATTGCAAAATCTCCATTCTCACCCCACTCTGGGGCCAGCCAGAGGTGATATTTGCCAGTTCTCCAAACTACTCAAAATTTTGACTACCGGTTCTCCAGAACTGGTCAGAACCTGCTGAAACCCACCATTGCATTGCATTGTTCCACATTTAATGTGGTCACACCGCTCCAATCTTATAGTTTTGGACAATCAATCTATCAACATTTCATAGGTGAATATAACTATGTACAATTGACTTCAATTGCACACCATTTCCTGAAAATTTTCCTATAATTGTGATGGAGCAAGTCCATAATATGCAATCCCATAATCCTTGGCCCACTCAGTTTTAGATAATCCATCTTCTTTCTGCCTGTCTCTCTAAATTTCACAGAATAAAGTGAATGCTGTATGGATATTTATTTATTTGGCTACCAAATTCTCTTCACAATTTATAATAAAAACTAATTCTATAATGAGAATTTAAAAACAGAATGACATTATAAAGAAATAAATTAAACAAGTAGTAAAGCGTCTGTATAAAATATGTTTTAAGCTTTCCAAAAACTAATGAAAATACTAGATATTTCAGTTCTCCAGAGGGTACCGTATTTTTCAGAGTATAAGACACACCTTTTTTCCCCAAAAAAGTAAAAATCTGGGTGCATCTTATACTCTGAATGTAGCCCTGCCCAGCCTCTCAAACAGAGGTTTCAGAGGCTGAAAAAAAGCATCAGAAAAGAAGCCCCCAAACAGAGCTTCAGAAAAGAAGCCTCCAAACAGAGCTTCAGAAAAGAAGCCTCCGAACAGAGCTTCAGAGGCTTGTTTTCTGAAGTTCTGTTTCAGAGGCAGAAAAAAAAAGCAAGGCACAGAGCTCACAACCAAGGAACCTGTTGCTAAAATTCACCTCTGGGAGCAGCTGATTAGGGGTATTCTGGGAGGCCAATCCACCTGCCAATCAGCTTTTTTCTTATTTTCCTCCCCAAAAACTAAGGTGCATCTTATACTCTGGTGCATCTTATACCCCGAAAAATATGATATATTCCAAAGAACAAAAAAGCTTTCTATTTGCTATCAGACAAGCTTATAGCAATTCTAGATATCTCATACTGGTTCCACTTAAAGGAAAAAAGTCATTTCCCCAGGTACTTGCCTTTTCACAAAGCAATCTTCAGCCTGCCATTTCTTCCTCAGAAGTCCCATTTTATGTAGCATTTTCAAAGAAAAGGCTGAGTCATAGCAACATGCTTTGCAAAATGCAATGAGAATCAAATTTGTTAAAGAGAAAAAAACATCTAAACTATATAATTAAATTTTGGAGATTTACAGCAAAAGTGGTCATTCTGTTCTTTGTTTACAAAGATTAATTAAAATGAATAAAATAGGGTGTTTTTTTTTACCAACGGATGACCATAAACCTATAGAAAACGGTGCAAAATTGTGAATTCTCAAATCATTGATTTAAAGGAAAGCAAAATGCACAATATATTACCTTTTTTTGCCAAACAGATTCATTTTCTGAAGCATACTTGATGCTAGAGCTAATTGGAAATACAGTCCAAAATATCTGGTTTGTACCTGGACTAAAATAATAGCATTAAGATAAAGAATGTTTTTTATATACTGCCTTTTCTCAAGTATTACAAAATAAATGTGTTGAGTTTGGGCAATGAAGAGGTAGGAGACAGTCTTTGGTGACAACAGCTCTTTAGTTTATTGTGAGAACCCAGCAAAGACAACAAGCAAACAGCTCTCTTTATATAGTCTTTTGGCTGAGGCACCAGCCAATCAGGAACGTGCTTTTTCCCGCCCAAATTTCCCTCCAGAAGTTCAAATACATTACACTCCTCCCCTCCCAGAAAACACTTAGCCAACTATTTACATATTATTTACAAACGTAATCATGCAGGTAGACAGGGCGTCTCTTAATTCTTTCTGACCTGCGCAATTCACTCCCTGGACGGGAGTCAAGCTGATCGGAGGGACTGTCTGTTTCTCCCAGCTCCTCTCTTTGGCCCTACGGCCCTGGATTATTAGCAGAGTCGTCCCTGCTGTCTTCTGGAGGAATCATGTGGCGTCGCTGGACTTCGTCATTTTCAGATAAGTCCTCCGATCGCCTCGGGCTTGAGCTAGCTGTTGGCGTAAACATTTGGTAGTCAGGGCCTGGTTGTTGGGTCTCAATATCAATTTTTATTCTTTTTCGTATCTAATCTATGTGCTGTTTCCAGACCCTGTCATCCCCCATGTCAACTAAGTATGATTTGGAACCTGTTATCCCTAGAATTGTTCCCCCCAACCACAAGGGACCCTTGCTGTAATTGCGTGCCCACACAAGGTCACCGTTGGCAAATACTCTTGTTTTGTCCCTTGTTGTTGGATACCCATCAGGGGAGTATGTCAGGTTTAGTCTATCTAAGGGGCATCGGAGCCTCCTCCCCATTAATAGTTCCTCTGGGCTACGCAGGGTGTCCCATGTTGCACGGCCAGGAAAGTGTCAATTTTGGCTTGCCAGTCTCCTGGGCTAATTCTTGACAGTGCCTCCTTGGCACTGCACACAAAACGTTCTGCAAGGCCATTGCTAGCCAGATGGAAAGGTGCTGAGAAGGCATGGCAGATGCCCACCTCGGCCAAGTACCCCTCGAATTGAGTGGCTGTGAATTGTGGCCCGTTGTCTGACACTAAAATGTCTGGCAACACATGTGTCACAAACAGTCATCGTAAAACTCTTATCACAGCTTCTGTTGTTGTGGTTTTATTTATTATTTATTTATTTATTATATTTGTATACCGCCCTTCTCCTGAAGGACTCAGGGCGGTTCACAGCCAATAAAAACCAAAATACATATAATACAGATTAAAAACAGTATAAAAAACTAATTTGATAAATGACCTAAAAATTTAAATACGATTAAAACCCAATTTAAAAGCCCAATTTAAAATCCCGATTTAAAACTATGTTCAAGCTAGTCCTGCACGTTGAAACAACAATGTCTTCAGCTCGCGGCGGAAGGTCTGGAGGTCAGGGAGTTAATGAAGCCCCGGCGGCAGCTCGTTCCAGAGGGCGGGAGCCCCCACAGAGAAGGCCCTCCTCCTGGAGGTCACCAGCCGACATTGTTTGGCTGACGGTATCCGAAGGAGGCTCTCTCTGTGAGAGCGCACTGGTTGGTGTGAGGCTACTGGTGGCAGTAGGCGGTCCCGTAAATATCCCGGTCCTAAGCCATGGAGCGCTTTAAAGGTGATAACAAGCACCTTGAATTGGACCCGGAAGATCACCGGGAGCCAGTGCAGACTGCGCAGGAAAGGTGTCACATGGGAGTCACGAGATGCTCCCTCTATCACCCACGCAGCCGCATTCTGGACCAGTTGAAGCTTCCAGGTACCCTTCAAGGGGAGCCCCATGTAAAGAGCGTTGCAGTAGTCCAGGTGGGATGTAACAAGGGCATGAGTGACTGTGCATAAGGAAGCCTGGTCCAGAAAGGGGCGCAACTGGCGTATCAGGCAAACCTGATAAAAAGCTCTCCTGGCGACGGCCGTCATATGTTCTTCTAAAGACAGCCGTACATCCAGGAGGACGCCCAGATTGCGAGCCCTCTCCGTGGGGGCCAATGACTTGCCCCCGATGGTCAGCGATGGAGTTAGCTGACTGTACCAGGCTGCCGGCATCCACAGCCACTCAGTCTTGGTGGGATTGAGCCTGAGTCTGTTTCTCCCCATCCAGACCCGTACGGCCTCCAGACACTGGGACATCACTTCAACAGCCTCGTTGGGGTGGTTAGGGGTAGATATATACAGCTGTTTATCATCAGCGTATAGATGACAACTCACCCCAAAACCACGGATGATCTCACCCAGCGGCTTCATATAGATGTTGAACAGAAGAGGCGAGAGAAACGACCCTTGCAGCACCCCACATAAGAGGCACCTCAGGGCCAATCTCTGCCCTCCTGTCAACACCGTCTGCGACCGGTCAGAGAGGTAGGAGGAGAACCACTGAAAAACAGTGCCCCCCCACTCCAAGTCCCCCGAGCCGGCGCAGCAGGATACCATGGTCGATGGTATCGAAAGCCACTGAGAGATCTAGTAGGACCAGGACAGAGGAGCAACCTCTGTCCCGAGTCCTCCAGAGATCATCAACCAATGCAACCAAGGCTGATTCCATGCTGTAACCAGGCCGGAAACCGGACTGGAATGGATCTAGATAGACAGTTTCATCCAGGTACTGGGGTAACTGTCATGCAACCACACTCTCAACAACCTTCGCCACAAAACGAAGGTTGGAGACAGGACGGTAATTTGCTACAATAGCTGGATCCAGGGAAGGCTTCTTGAGGAGGTGCCTCACCACTGCCTCTTTCAAGGCAGTAGGGAAGACACCCTCCATCAAAGAAGCATTAACAATTCCCTGGAGCCAGCCTTGTGTCACCTCCAGTACCAGCCAGGAGGGACACGGGTCCAATAAACATGTGGTTGCATTCAGTCCCCCCAGTATCTTGGCCATGTCTTCAGGAGCCACAGAATCAAACTCATCCCAGATAGTAACCCCAGGACCTGCCTCTCCCACCCCGGCTGGATCTACCCAATCTGTGTCCAAACCTTCCCAAATCTGAGCGATTTTATCAAACAGATATTGTCCAAACTCCTCAGCACAGCCCTGTAAGGGATCCTCCACTTCTCCCTGGTGAAGGAGCGAGCGGGTCACCCTAAGCAAGTCAGCTGGGCAGTTATCTGCTGATGCAATGAGAATGGAAAAATATTCCCGTTTTGCCACCCTCATCGCCATTAGATAGGTCTGAATTTGAGACCTAACTAGTGTCCGGTCAGATTCGGAGCAGCTGGCCCTCCAGATACTCTCTAGGCGTCTTCTTCGGCGCTTCATCTCTCTAAGCCCCTCAGAATACCAAGGGGCTAATCGAGATCGGCACCAGGTCAGAGGCCGCAAAGGCACGACGTGATCTAGAGCACCAGCCAACCGCCCGATCCCAGGCAGCGACTAGAGCTTCAGCTGAGCTGTGGGCTAAATCCTCAGGGAATGGCCCAAGCTCCATTTGGAACCTCTCTGGGTCCATCAGGTGCCTGGGACGGAACCAACGAGTCAGTTCCGTCTCTCTGCGGTGGGGGTCAGCGGTTCGAAAGTCTAGCTGAAGGAGTGAATGATCTGACCGTGACAGGGGTCTAATAACTAACTCCCCTAACTCCAAATCATTCAACCACTGTCCAGAGACAAAAATCAAGTCCAGAGTGTTTCCCCAAGGTGAGTGGGACCATTCACTAACTGGGTCAGGTCCAAGGCCCTCAGGGAAGCCATGAACTCCTGAGCCAATATGGATGTCACCCTCACTGACAGCAGATTGAAATCCCCCATGACCATAAGCCTGGGGGTCTCCACCGCTGTCCCGGCAATCACATCCAGTAGCTCGGGCAGGGTTTCTGTCACACAGCAAGGAGCCAGGTACGTGATCAGTAAACCCACCTGCATCCCCAGGCCCCATTTCACAAGGAGGGACTCACATCCAGCTATCTGTGGCACAGTGATCTCCCTTGGCTCTAGACTCTCGTTAATAATAACCGCCACCCCCCACCCCTACCCTTGGCCCTTGCCTGATGGAATGCATGGAAACCCGGTGGGCACATTTCTACCAGGGGGACCCCCCCTTCCGTGCCCAACCATTAATTCATTAAGATTATCTCCAACCACTTGGAGTAGGCATCTACAACAATTAAGAAGGTTTGCCCGTGAAAAGGCCCTGCAAAATCTATGTGGATTCTTGACCAAGGTCCCTGGTGCTTCTCCCACTCCCTTACTGGATCTGTAGGGGGTAATGGTCTCGAATCCTGGAAAGCCTGGCATTTTCCTACCCGGTCGCTAATGTCTTTGTCCATCTGGGGCCACCACACATAACTCCTTGCTAAACTTTTTATCCTAACAATTCCAAGATGTCCCACATGTAACAATTCTAACACATTTTCTCTTAACTGTAACGGAATAACCACTCTATCACCCCATAATAAACAACCCCTTGCACAGACAATTCCCAACGCTTTTTGGTAAATTCTTTAAACTGTTTGCCCGGTGCAACGGGCCATGCCCTCTGCACCCAGCCAATTACAATGCGGACAATAATGTCTCTGTAAGATGCCTTAGCCACTTCGGCAGAAGTGACAGGGCCAGAGTCCAAAGAGTCAATTAATAAAATCGGCGTTCCCGGGGTTGGGTCTTGAATCGTGTCTGGCAAAGGACACCTGCTTAAAGCGTCCACGTGTCCCAAGTCTTTGCCTGGTCAGTGGGTCAGATGGTAAGAATATGCTGCCAGGAATATAGTCCAACGGGTCACTCTGGGAGACAGTGCAATTGGTGTTGGATGGTCACCCGCCAAGAGACCCAACAACAGGTGATAGTCCATGATGATTTCAAACTGCCTCCCAAACAAATACTCGTGAAATTTTTTCACGCCCAAGACTATTGCTAATGCTTCTCTATCTAATTGACTATAGTTCCTTTCTGCTCCCGATAAAGTGCGGGAAAAGTAAGCAATTGGGGCTTCTGTCCCGTTCAGTAACTTGTGGCTGAGGACAGCCCCTACTCCATAGGGTGAAGCATCACATACCAATAGTAGGGGCAAGGTTCCATTATATTGGATTAGCAGACTGTTGCTAGACAGCAGCTTCTTAACAGCTTCAAAAGCTGCTGCTTCAGTTCTGCCCCAAGTCCACGCGGAGTTTTTGCTAGCAATCTCTGTAGTGGTTCAGCCACGGTTGCCTTATCTTTCAAAAAGACTGCATAAAAGTTTAAGAGTCCCAAAAGTGCTTGTAATTCCGCTTTGTTTTTTGGAGGTGGAGCCTTCCTAATCACTCGCACCTTGCTTTCTGTTGGATGAATGCCTTCTTTATCTATACAATATCCCAAAAATTCAACTGATTCCATTCCAATTTGGCATTTATTGAGCTTGAACTTAAGTCCTGCAGCTCTAAAAATTTCCAGAACCCTTCGCAATTTGTCCCTTAATTCCCTTAAATCACTTACTGATACCAATACATTGTCAAAATAGGGAACTACTCCAGATAGACCCTGCAAGAGCCGTTCCATGAGGTTCTGAAATAGCTCAGGGGCAACACTAACCCCAAATTGGAATCTGGTGCATTTAAAAGCGCCCCATGCGTGACAATTGTTTGTGCTTTGGCTGTCTCATTATCAACAGGCAACTGTTGATAAGCCTGAGCCAAATCAAGTTTGGCAAAGATTTGTCCCGGTCCTAATGAGTGTAGCAGGTGTTGAACGATGGGGACTGGGTATGCACTTTTCTGCAATGCTTTGTTAAGCGTTGCTTTGTAATCAGCACAAATACGGACAGACCCAGACTTTGCGTGGTCGACTGGGACTAGAATGCCCTGTTTGACTAATTTTTCTAGCTCTTTTATCAATTTTGGGTTTTAGGGCAAATGGAACCCTCCTAGCCTTCAGTTTAATCGGGGCTACTTGTGGGTCTAAGTTAAACAAAATGGGAATCCCCACATACTTGCCCAGGCTGTCCTGGAATACGTCCTCGAATTCCTGCAGCAGTTCCTCCTTTAGGTCGCCTCTGACACTGTGGACTCCAGTGATGCCCATTCCAAGGGCCCGGAACCAATCGAAACCTAGCAAACTGGGCAGGCTTCCATCGACTATGGTGATCAGTAGAGACTTGGTGAATCGTCCATACTTGACTCGGACCATAGTGGTGCCTCGGACAGGGATCCGGTTACTCTGGTAGTCTTGTACCCTCAGCTTCTGCAGTTGGCGCTTTGCGATGCTTGGGAGATTCTTGGTGATTGTGTCCCAGGACATGATTGTAATTGATGACCCGGTATCGACTTCCATTTTACACGATACCCCTTCTATGCAGGTCCTTGTGAATATCTTTTTCTCTAGTCATGTCGAGGCGTGGCCCACTCGTACAGTTGTGTGATTTGACTTTGCGCCTTTTTTGAATGGCCCAATAGCTGGCTATCTCACAGAGTTGGGGTTTTGCTGATAGGTCGGTTTGAATTCATTTCTGAATTTTTGGCAGCACGGCTGAGTAGCTCAACAAACTTGTGCCAGGTGTCCTTTCTTGTCACACCTTCAACAAATGGCATCTTTAAAACGGCAGTTCTGTCGCTGGTGTTGGCCTCCACAACTCACACACTCGTTGTGGTCGCTTCTTTCCGGTTTCCCGGTTTGAAAAACCTCTTCCTCACTCTCGCCTTCCCATTCAGCCTGGATTTCCTCGCTGTGGACTGGTGTTGCTTTAGCTGGGGAATTCAGCGTGTTTGGCTTTTGCAAGGTTTCAGCCGCTTTGGTGGACATCTCATGTGCCCTAGCCTCATCCAGGGCTATTGTTAGGGTCAGATTTTTTTTAAGAGTAGTTGTCTCTGCAGTCAGATGTCCCTGACCCCGCAAATGAGTTGTTCTAATAGGGAATCCTCTAAATCCCTATATTCACAGTGAGTCACGGCTTTTCTCAGTGTGGCCATATAGGCACTGATAGATTCGGCCTTGCATTGGACTCTGTGCCTCAGTTTGAACCTTTGCACAAACTTGGATGGCACCAGGGCGTAGTGCGCTCGGAGTGTTGTCTGGAGCATGGGCCATGGCACCAACTGAACGGGTGTTGGTTCCGACAGCGATTCAACAGTATCAAAGACTTCTGGTCCGCAGTGGCTCAGGAAGTATGCGCGCTTCCGATTGTCCGATACCCCTTGCAGTTCGTTCGCCTCGAGGAAGCACTCGAAGCGAGCCATTTATGACCCCCATTTCTCTTTGGCTGGGTCAAATGGTGCTGGTGGTGTATAGTTAGACATTTCTACGTAGCCGCCCTCAAAACTGGCTGGGTTTTCAACTAAGTTCTCTCCTTCAGCTCTTTTTAGTCTCACTGCCGTCGATACCCCACCTTCGTCGCCAATGTTGAGTTTGGGCAATGAAGAGGCAGGAGACAGTCTTTGGTGACAACAGCTCTTTAGTTTATTGTGAGAACCCAGCAAAGACAACAAGCAAACAGCTCTGTTTATGTAGTCTTTTGGCTGAGGCACCAACCAATCAGGAACATGCTTTTTCCTGCCCAAATTTCCCTCCAGAAATTCAAATACATTACAAAATGAACTACATGTAAATATAAAAGTCTAATCATAAGAAAACCAATATTAAAATGATTGCTCAAGAAAGCTAAATATAAAGTTTCTTTTTTAGCAAATACTTTTCTCAAAAGTTGAGAATAAGGACCAATCCCCATGAAAAAAATCAGTATCTTCTCAAGAAACCAAGCTTCTATCACAGAATAACATGATATTCCATTTATAGCAAAGAATTCTTTTTAAAAAATCATAGTTAATTATGACTGTCAATTAGCACTAGAACAGATGCTGTGTGACAAAATCCACAAATATTCTTTTTAAATTAGAAAGATCTTTCTGGTTTTTCAGGCAATTCTAAATGAGGGCTTTATATAAAACATATGGCTGTATAATATATAACAGTCATCCAGATGTGTTGAACTGCTGGCTAGAAATGATGGGTGTTGTAGTTTTGTCCAGGATTATAATATATATTTAAAACAAGATATGTAGTACTTAATTTCCTGAAACAATGATTAGCAACAAGATGTTGACAAAAAGAAGTTAACATAATATTTAAGAACTTGCATGATGTTCTGAAAATGCAGGAAGACAAATTTAATTGTATTTCTCCAGCGAAGAATATTTCTTGCATTAATTAGGTTCAAACTATTCTCTTTACCTACTACACTTCCAACCAATGAGCGAGATATGACTTTCAGAAATGCATCAGGGACACAAATTATCTTGTACTCTTTTTTCTAATAGCTCCCATTCAATTTTATGCTTTTTAAAATTTTCTCAGAGAAAAAGAGAATTTTGGAAAAAATCTTATGAATGGTATGTGGTGGTCTTGCACTTCGTTCTCTAATTATATGGTAGCTGAGGGATGCATGTCAGTGTTCTGTCTTTCATTGTATAATCAGCTCTCCAGTGAGTTACACCTTCATGACTTCAATTAAATCCTAAGAGAAGACACCATGAGGGAATTCTTTCAATTAATTTTTCAAACACCCAAGGACTATTCTGAGTATTAGAAAAAGGAATAACAAGGGGAACAATGTCAACAAGAGTACTACCAACAATAATAATTGAGTAAACTAAAAATACTACAAGGGATATTCTAAAGAAATTCTCAACAACCTGAGATTAAGAGAAGATCAGAAGCCTCAGTTGTAGTGGAGAAAAATTACAAGAAACTGCAAGGCAGATTTCAGTATACCATTAATTTTAGAAGGATAGCCAAACAATTTATTTAAATAACCATCAGTTCACTACCATACCTCCAACCTATATATTTAGTATGAAATTTTGCACCAAAAGAATTTTCCTCAACTAGGTGTGCAAGAAAGAAGAAAACTTTCTTGCCCACATGGAAAAAAGGGAATTTATCCCATTTGATAAAGAACAGTTTGACTGCTTCTTTTCAATGGTGTGGCTGATTAGATACTTACTTTGTTATGGATCAGCAAATGGCTATGACAAACTACTTATGGAAGGAATGGTTGCTTTCTTATTCCATAGACAGAGTCCTTCGTTTTTATATATTGATATGAGAAAAGTACAGGAGCCAGTTTGGTATAGTGATTAAGGCTCCAGATTAGAGATTAGGAGACCATGAGTTTTGAGTTCTGTTTTAGGCATAAAGCCAATTTGGTGATCTTAGGTTAATCACTTTCTCTCGCTTCTGAAAAACCTTGCCACAAAAACTGCAGGGACTTGTCCAGGCAATCTCTGAGAATTGGACACCATTGACTGGAAGGAGAAAAAAAATGAGAAAGGGAGTCCCTTTTATATTTTTCAGTATTGTAGCATAGAACTTCTCATATAAGGAAAGATGGTTGTCTTTCTTCCTATGCTGTATCCTATGATGTATCATGTGTTTTTGTAAAAAGTGATTGGACTGTATTTGAAGGACATGAATCGGTACTGTATCAGAAAGAGAAAAAATGGGTTATTTTGGTGCTTCACTGTTGTGCTCTTGTGCTTGGTAGGTGTGCCGTTGGGTTTCAGCATAGTCAAACACAGGAAGCTACATGGCAGAAATGAAGATACCCCTTTTTCTTTGAGCTGTAGTTTGCTCTTTAATTATGTTGTTCACAATGTATTATCCCAAAGCCTTTTAGTTCTTGGGCTGAAAAACTTTTCTACCCCTTCTTCTTTGTAGCTATCAAAGAGGTAATCAAATCTCCAGACTGAAGAGGCTTTTAAACCACATTGCTGGCTATGACTAGCTACATCAGACACACAAATATTCCATATAATCCTTTAATAATCTTTAGAGTTTCTTAGAATTTGAAATGTCAGTATTTTTGTATCACCATGGCCACGTTTGGACATGTGATTGCTTCTGAAAAGTTATTTTCTCAAACTTTTCTCCCACCCACCTAGAGAATGGTTTGTCATCTTGCCAAAGAGGGCAATAGTCAAGCAATAATAAACCCACATCTATCATTTTTATGACTTCTAATGAGCTAGAAGGACACATAGAAATATTCATCTGCTTTAATGGATATGACTCTGTAATTGCAATGTAATTATGGCAAACAACAGTTCCAGAAAATTATCTTTGAAGAAAACAGCTGGTTCTTATCAAACTAAGATGAAATCTTGACATCTAAAATAAAATTTAAAGGGGAGAAAAATACTAAACAAATATGCTGCTTATAAACAAGCAAATCAACAAAAATCACATTGAAAATAAAACCAAAAGAGAAAAATTACTCCAGGAACTTCTTATAAAACTTTAGATAACTTTTAGAAGACTCTTTATCAGTAGGTTTTACATTGCAAGATACGGTTCCACTTTCATTTACAGTAGTAAGCTTTTAAGAAAAATCTAATTCAATAGTTTATATAATTTATTGTCCAAACCTACATCCTACATTTGAAGCAGCTCTACACAAGGCCTGTTTGTCTGATTGGAACTACGCTGGATCTTGCTAGTCACAGGCTATTGACTATTTTTGAGACATTGTCCTTTTGCTCTGCTATGGCTTATTTGAATCCAAGGTGATTATGTTCACATTTTCTTACAAAATGTGAGTTCTGCATAACAAGTGACTGGTCTATTGTCTTATTGGTGGGAGATCTTGGTATTGGAGATAAGCTTACCATCCCCACACCCATAAAGGTTTACCAATCTGTTCCAGAAATCCATCTGCATTGTTTGTTTAGGCTTTATTTTTTACTCTCCATGCACTTAATTGCCAACTGCCTTCTGATTAATATGCATTAAAATATGCTTTAAAGGAAGCCAGCTTTGAACCAACCTACCTACCTACCTACCTACCTTCCTTCCTTCCTTCCTTCCTTCCTTCCTTCCTTCCTTCCTTCCTTCCTTCCTTCCTTCCTTCCAACATACATTTGTATTAGTCTGATTTAGAAACATTACAGCTTCAGGAAGGCAATGCAGAGAGTGGTAAGGATGGCACAAAAGATTATTTGGAGTTCACTTCCTTCTATCCAGGATGTAGCATATAAGCGATGCTTGAGCAGAGTCTGCAGAATTGTCTGGGACACTATACATCCTCTTCATGACCTATTTTCCTTGTTAACCTTTTGGGAAGAGAATTTGTGGTATCTGAAGCAGAACATCTACTGTAGATTCAGTCACAGTTTTGTCCCATAGAGCATCAAACTTGTGAACTCTCAAGTTTCCTCTTTCCGCTATGTATTCAAAATGGACAGTGATGTGTGTGTGTGTGTGTGTGTGTGTGTGTGTGTGTGTGTGTGTCTAGCATGTGTATACGTGTGCTAGATATGGGTACATACATACTTTCTTTTGAGAGCAGGCAACATAATTTCATTTTTATTGTGGGCCAGATTGCTCATAGTAAAAAATGACAATAAAGGGTATTTTATCTAACCTACATGGGGGAGTCGAGCACTATATATATATTGGCTGGCAGCTTGAGGGAGCTCTAATTCACTCTTGGTAATCTCTACATATTCTTACTTTGAGGTCACTACAAGGGAAAACATATTTTATGATGGATTGGGGAATAAAAACAGTATGATGTGACAGTACACATATTTAGAAGAAAATTCATTTAGAAAAAAAAAACTTATTTGAATGCACTTTTGTTCTACTATACTGAAAGGGAAAGGGATATTCAGGAGCAGAACAGTGTATTATATCGGGACTAAGGTTTAAAGAAGGGAAGAGCCTTTTCCTAATTCACCCTCCCTTCCCATTATTCATCATGTAGAAAACAATTATTCTTTCCTCTCTTTTTTTGCCAATGAGATTCTTATCTTCTTAGTGCTCAGAAAGGGATACTTAGAGATAATAAATTCTGATGCTCGAAAACGCTCTCTTTTTAAATGGACCTGCCCAGCTTCTTTTCTGACACTAAAATTCTGAGCTTGTCATTTTTGACTACAGTGGAGGGAAAATCACAAGCAAAGAGGATACAGGGACTGAGGAGAAAAAGAGGGTTTGTGAATGTAAAAATGTGAGAAGAATATTCCCTGCCCATATTTGAACTGCAGGGCAGAGATTCCCAGAATTGCTGAATTGTCTCAATGAAGGTGCCAGCTGAAGTAAGCAAAGGTTATTCAAATACCACAGTTCATAGGTATCATATATTCAAACTGTTTGAGCAAACTATATATGCTTTCTCAGTTATGATTTTAAGTAATTTTTCCTCTGTTTAATCCTGGTCTGACCTCTGTGAGTAGCACCAGACAAATTGAAGAGTGAAAAATTGGAGTGAATTCAGAGGACAGTTACCAAAATAATGAGTGGGTATCAAAATCAGTCCTAATGATTAACAATGCCTCCAGAAGTTGTGAATGCTCCAGCACTGGAGGTTTTTAAGAAGAGATTGGATAACAATTTGTCTGAAGTGGTATAGGGTTTCCTGCCTAAGCCGGGGGTTGGACTAGAAGATCCAAGTCACTTCCTATTCTATTCTATTCTATTCTATTCTATTCTATTCTATTCTATTCTATTCTATTCTATTCTATTTAAGCTTTTATATATTTGGTCTACAGAAGAGATGGCTGATATAATGCAATGTATAGTAGCAATGACAGCTAGTGTATTGTAGTGATAGAGGCATTAGGATAGAAAGTAGGCAGTTGTAGTCCAGCTTTAGGCAGAAAGCAAGCAATGTGATCTTGTGCTAGTCATTTTTTCTCGGCCTTTGAAAAGAAACAATGGTAAATTATTTCTGAAAAAAAATAAAACCTTGCCAAGAAAACTGAAAGGATTTGTCCAGACAGTCTCTGAGAATCAGACTCAACCAAACAGAGAAAAACGTAAAATAGAAGCAATATCTGAAAGAATACTAATAGAAGATGGAGTATACTTATTCTGTATTGCCCTAGAACAGTGGTCCCCAAACCTTTTGGGCACCTGGGTCTGGTTCCGTGGAGAGTGACTTTTCTATGGACCATTATTTCATACACTGCTTGCATCCCACATATGTGTGGATGGGACTTCCCTTGTTTGTATGACTTGTTTCTGCCACGCCACGAACCAATGCCTGTCGATGGTCTGGGGGTTGGGGACCCCTGCCTTGAAGGTGGAACCAGAACAATGAATTAAAACTAGAGGAGAGGGAATTTTCAACCAGTGGAAGAGGCTATCACTGAAGTGGTGAATTTTTGTCAGAGGTCTTCAAATAGAAAATGCAGCATTGTATTTAGATAATTTCTAAAGTCACTTCAGTATATATTTCACTCACAACGATTTTTGTAGTGAATTATAACTTTTGTTTTATTCTATGTCCCTGTGAGTATTTTCTGCAATTGCAGCACAGAAGGCTTAGCAACAATGCTCCTTTTTTCAACAACTTGCCCCTGTTTCATTTCATCCAAGCCTATCTGATAAGTCTTAATCTGATCACGTGCAACAATCAATAATTCTATAGTATGGGATTCAGAAGTGGTAGTCAGCTGGTTTGCACCGTGCAGGCGAAACAGTAGCGACAATTTTCCCTGGGTCGCCAAAGCTGTAGCAACTTCTGGCTGGCCATGACCCCTGCCTGGTCTCCCAGTCGCCGCTTGCTTGCCCCTTTCATCTGCTCAATGCTCGCCTGCCCTGCCCACCCCTGCCCTATATATGTTGCCTTCGCCACATGGCCCAGCTAATCGCCTTGCCAGTCGCCTTGCTGACACCCGCTCAGCTTAGCTCACCAAAGATAAGTAATGCTTACCATCTGCTCGGCCTTCACCTTGGGTTGGGGACAGGGCCCCTGGGGATGTGCCATTCCCCGAGGCCTCGGAACTATCGCCTGCCTTGGCTGGGCCAGGAAACACACGATTCCCCAGCTCCAGCTTTGCCCTGGAGGTTCACCCATTCACTGCCTGCCTTGGCTGGGTCAGGGAATGCACAATTCCCTGGCTTTGACCTTGCTCCAGAGCTGCCATCTACTTACCCCCCATCTCAGCCGGGTCAGTGGAATGTCACTGGGTCAGTGCAAACTGGTGACGGGAGAGTGGGTGGCATGCAGAATTAGGCCAGGCCTGGGCAGAAAATAGGTAGATTTATTTATTTATTTATTTATTAAATTTTTATACCGCCCTTCTCCCGAAGGACTCAGGGCGGTATACAGCCAAAATAAAAACAAAATATATACAGTTAAAACAACATTTTAAAAAAGCAAATTATAAAGGTTGATAATTAAAAATTTAGATTTAAAATTTTAAAATATTAAGAAAACTCAATTAAAATTCATCGCTAATTATGCCAGTCCCGCTTTAATGAATAAATATGTTTTGAGCTCACGACGGAAGGTCCGAAGATCAGGCACTTGACGCAGGTCAGGGGGAAGTTCATTCCAGAGCATCACTGCCCCCACAGAGAAGGCCCTACTCCTGGGGGCCGCCAGCCGACACTGTTTGGCGGACGGCACCCTGAGGAGACCCTCTCTGTGAGAACGTACGGGTCGGTGGGAGGCAAAAGGTAACAGCAGGCGGTCTCGTAAGTACCCGGGTCCTAAGCCATGGAGCGCTTTAAAGATGGTAACCAAAATCTTGAAGCGCACCCGAAAGACCACAGGAAGCCAGTGCAGGCTACGGAGCAGCGATGTAGATAGGTAGAAATTCATTTCTTTTCCTACTGGGTTCTTTGTGTGTGGCTTGAAGGGGGATTATTATGTGACTGAGTTGGCATGGGCGTAAGTGACATCATGTTGGACATGCCCACTCAGTCACATGACCCACCACCACCAAGCCACACCCACAGAATCAGTAGAGAAAAAATTTGAATACCACCACTTATGGAATTATGTTCCAAATGTATGTATCTCCTTTCAATATAATTTTTTGATTTCATTTTTTTAATGAGTAAAGATAATGATATATTTCTTGATCAAGGTTATAGAATATCATCATCTTCCAATGTGCAAAAATAATATATCCATATAACAAATGTCTATTTGGACTATATTAAAATATTTCACAGTAATTGCAGGCAGATGGTTTACAGGTTCTCAGGCTACACATTTCCACTTTATAAAATAAAGTTCTTTACAGACCTCCTTGAAGGTTGCTTGCAAATAGCTCTGTAGATTGTTACCAAATTGTAAGTTTTAATATGACAGAAGGGGAATATTAATTTTATAAATGGCAGGAGTGATCATATCAACTTTACTTGTAATGTCAATAAAATGAATTTTAGTTTTTTTTTAAAAAATGTATTGGCCTATCTGTTATTTTTTGTAAAATGATCACTGGAATGCCTTGGCCCAGGCTTAAGGCACCAATCTTGTCATTTAATCTGTACCTAAACCCTCCAAAATACGAAGGGGAGGATGCAGTGATGGGATTCTGCCGGTTCTACCGGGTTCGGGTGAACTGGTAGCTGGGGCTATGGGAGGCTCTGCCCACCTGCCTGGACGTCATCACATCCTTTTTTAATGCTCTGCGCATGTGCGGAAGTGGCATGCGCAGAGGTGGTTGCTCACATTTGCAAACCGGTTGTTAAGATAAGTCAATACCACCCCTGGGAGGATGTAAAAGAAATGCTAGCCACCTTCATAAGGCTGCTGGGCTGCACTTTTTAGACCCCTGACCTAAACCACAATAGCAGGTTTATAAATTAAAATGTTAAATTACTTAGCAGAAAAACATGAATATTCCTCTATTTTTAATTCGAAAGATGCCTCAAGTAGCCCTCCTGTTTTACAGTTCCTGAAGGAAGATGATCTTTACTTATCTAATTATCTTTTTAGAACCTGTTGAAACATTACCCTGACTGAATGCTATTTTATATTTTATTGATATTTTTTTTATTATTATTATTATTTTATTATTATTATTTATTTACATTTATATCCCGCCCTTCTCTGAAGACTCAGGGCGGCTTACAGTGTGTAAGGCAATAGTCTCATTCTATTTGTATATTTATATACAAAGTCAACTTATTGCCCCCCCCCAACAATCTGGGTCCTCATTTTACCTACCTTATCAAGGATGGAAGGCTGAGTCAACCTTGGACCTGGTGGGACTAGAACCTGCAGTAACTGCAGGCAGTTGTGTTTTAATAACAGGCTTCTTACAGCCTGAGCCACACTGCGGCCCTTTTTAAAATGAGCTTCTAGGTTTTGTTCTCTTCATTGTATAATATTACTCAACCTTTAAGATTCCATGCTTTTAATATTCCTGGGAACTATTTTCTACCTGAAAGGCAATATATAAACTTGATAAAAAAAAAATCTGCATTGTTTCAGATATGTAATTTGGAATGATTGACTTTGTTCAGTGTAGGCTATTTTCCTCTAATCCAAAATTTCAGAATAGTCAAAGTTGTCAAAAGCTCACAGGAGAAAAGAAAAAAGTAACTCCAGGAGATGAAGTTTCTAGGGGACGATTCTCTTGCATCTCTTTCTTCAGCATATCTACTGCACCATCCGTTTCCCATCATGTTAGCAAGAGACATTGTGTAGATGCAACGCTGTCTGCCTTCTGCTGACGAGAATGTCAGTATTCTACAACGTGTTGTCAGTAGTCAGACTTCGTCTACTCTCACACATTTTAACCTTCAGTTAAAGATAGTGAAAGAACATTTTCTTCACGAGCCTCCTATTTTATTCCTGCTTGTTTGCAGAAACCTGTCAGCTGTGTGCCTTTCTTCATCCAAGTAGATTTCAAGGGGGAATATTTTATCAGGTGTGTTGAGTAACCAGAGACATAAAAATGTAAACTGTGCATCCTTTTAAGTTTTAGATGCAAATAAATATTAATTGAAGCTTCATAAAAGGTCAAACAGGGAGTTTTGACGCTAAAATAAAGCAACTTTTCATACACTACTTCATAAGTATAATGCCAAATTTTAAAGCATCCCTTCCACCACCCCACCACCCACATCTTAACTAATATGAAGTCCTGTCTTCAAAAAGTTATTATACTTGTAAATTGTAAGGATTCCCAGAGGAGGTAATTATATTAGTTTACAAAACATTACAAGACATTAAGGTCTAATATATTGTATTCTTGATTCACAGTTCATTCTTATCAAATGTATAGAGTTCAGGTTCATCAAATGCTCCAGTGTCAGTTATTTCTTGATATCTGGCAAATACATTGAAAATATATTTTCAATATATTTGGTTGTAGGTTGCCACAATAACTGAATTAATCAAGTTGTCTTTCTAAAGGCACACTTCTTTCTTATTTTTAAGTGGAGGCCTCCAAATAACTGATTGTTTGATAGTTTAATACCATTTTGATTCATTATAATAAGATATGTAATTAATGAAAGATCTAAAAGGGAGGAAATTCCAGGTCAATTCCTGTCTATTCAGATCTCAATCACCACTACATCTTGAATATGTGAATAGTATATCATGCAGACCATTCTTCAAAGATATGTTAAACATGTGAAATAATACAACTTCCCTTTTCTGACTGTACATGCCCTGGAACCAGACATTTGTAAGACACTAGACAAGCTGTAATCTATTGGATCATTGTTTCAGAGATTTTGCTACATAAACAGAGAAACAGAATGACCAGTGACAAAAAAGCAGTGAGAACAGGAGCATTTTCCAACTTTCTGCCAGCTTGACTTTAGCAGACTGCTCTCTAGCGGTGGATGGAAGAATTTTGCAGACCAGTTCTGCCCTATTCTTCCAGAGCCTGGGTTGACCAACTCCTCTTTCAGCCTTTGGAAATCAGGTAGACTAGTCCCACCCTAACTCTTCAGAAGCTGGATGTTTCAGTCCTGATATACCCAGCCTCTGAAGGGTTAGGGCAGCGCTAGTCTACCTGATTTTCCAGCACCTGAAGGAGGAGGTAATCCATCCAGCCTGTGTAGGACTAGGGAAGAACTGGTCTACCAAAATTCTAGGCAGTGGCATGGCAGCTGAACACCACTGAAGCAACCACAATCTTGCCAAATTTCAATTCTATGGATGCATGGGTTTTGGATTTTGAACACATTTTGTAAGTTAGCTCATTTTAATTTAGTTTAAAAATTGCTGCCTTATGGCAACCATTAATTTCACCCAGTGGTGAAATCCAAATTTTTTTACTACCAGTTCTGTGGGCGTGATTTGGTGGGCATTGTGTGGCTTGGTGGACGTGGCTTGGTGGGTGTGGCAGGGGAAGGATACTGCAAAATCCCTATTCCCACCCCACTCTAGGGCCAGCCAGAGGTGGTATTTGCTGGTTCTCCGAACTACTCAAAATTTCCACTACCGGTTCTCCAGAACCTGTCAGAACCTTCTGGATTTCACCCCTGATTTCACCCAATTAAAGGTTATGGACATGAGAGCTTCAATAGTACATAAATGCACCTTTGTTATATGATGAACCTCCATTAAGCATGTTCTTCTTTTTATTCATCACAATCACTTTAACCAATATATTCCGTGCTGTGGACATCAGATTGAAGAATAATATTCAAAAGGGAATTTATTGATTCAAGGTCCAGCCTTCATCAAATGATTCAAACAATGTCCTTTTTCTCAATAATTTATCCCATATAGGGACATTATAAATGCTACAAATTTCAAGAAACTAACTAGAAACAACTTTGAAATGAAACAAAAAATAAAGTGCTCTAGATACTAGTTTACACATCATTTTTGACTCTAGTGGATTATCAGATTTAATAGTGAAAGATCTTTCACATAACAATATAACATAACATAACATAACATAACATAACATAATATTTGCACGTGAAAATATTTGCAGATCCCTCGCATCCTGGACATAAACTGTTTCAACTCCTACCCTCAAAACGATGCTATAGAGCACTGCACACCAGAACAACTAGACACAAGAACAGTTTTTTCCCGAAGGCCATCACTCTGCTAAACAAATAATTCCCTCAACACTGTCAGACTGTTTACTGAATCTGCACTACTATTAATCGTTTCATAGTTCCCATCACCAATCTCTTTCCACTTATGACTGTATGACTATAACTTGTTGCTGGCAATCCTTATGATTTATATTGATATATTGATCATCAATTGTGTTGTAAATGTTGTACCTTGATGAACGTATCTTTTCTTTTATGTACACTGAGAGCATATGCACCAAGACAAATTCCTTGTGTGTCCAATCACACTTGGCCAATAAAATTCTATTCTATTCTATAACATAACATAACATAACATAGCTTTTAATCTTACTAACAAAGTCTAATGAGTACCTCATGGGTCTTGGAATTATTTTTATCATAATATCATTATTATCATTTTTCAATTAACCTTCTAACGAATACATATGAAAAATTATGGATACATCTAAAGCATAAGAACTTTCTACAGGGCTCACAATTAGTATAAAAAGTATATCTATCCAAGATATAACAATTTAAGAGAAAAAGTGGATATTCTTATTTCAATGTGTTTACTCCAGACTATACCTAATCCAAAAACATTGGATTTTGTAGTGAATATATATTTTATATTTAATTCAAAACCATAGGGCATGTCAACTTCAGAAGCAAAATTCAATCAATTTAGTGACATTAATAGATATACCTTCTTATATTCTCCAAACTTAAATCTCTAATTTTTCATGTGCTTCAGTGTAATAAACTTTAAAGTATATACTGGTAACTTTCATTGCATCTGTAATTTCAATTTATATTATTAGGAACTATACTGTATTAAAATTTAAACAGCTATTAATGCTAAAGACTTTAAACTGTCACTTTAGCATAATAAAAATCTTTACAAAAAGTCACTGTTTGTAAATATTTATATGAAAATTATGTGTAGAAATCTGAATTCTTAAAAGGTTTCTTCTCCATGCCATTGAGCATCTCTTTTTCTATTTTATTCTCTATTTATTTTCATGGAATATTTGAGATTACATTATTACTGAGAAGTGAGTGAAGATATTGATGTTCTATTTCTTTTTCTTTTCATTATGCATTTCCTTCTGGCCATCCATCCTCCCTTATCCCAAAAAGATTAAGTCTCAAAGACTTTTTCTGAAATTTGAAATACAAAAAGACAGGGAGTTTGACAACTTCTAGAGAAGTGTTATACGATAAAACAGAGCACTATTCTCAAATCATCTCATAACTAAGAACCTGAGTATAATAAGAATTTCATTGATTTTATTTGACTTGGCACTATTGATGAGTTGACTGTTGCCCTCCATTTTAAAATAATGTTGTATTTGATAGTCATTGAGATGATGTTATGACTATGCTAACATAGAATCTATGAGGAAAAAAGTTTATTGAACTTAACATATTCAATTAAGATTCAAGAGTTTTCACAAAGATTATACAAACAAAGAAACTTGAATTCATTTTTAGGAGGGGCAATAATTTATTCCTCTGAATTATTCACCCATCTCTAATTGCATGGAAATTGCAAATTGCAGCATAAAAATTAAGGTGTATTGTTAAAATCTAACACCAGTACAATCATGTTCAATCTGCAAAGCTATGCAGAAACCTCTTCTTGTATTTTAAAATTATTCTGGCTGGCAAACATTTTTATGCTTGCTTAGAGTTTTGTAATTGCCTTTAAGTGATGTTCTGGACTCCTAAATGGTGTGGGTGTGGGTCGATGTGCACGTGCATTTTTTGTGGGTAAGGAAATTCACACATTGGGCAATGGGCATGGTTTATTAGGTCTCCTTCACAAATAGCTGTGAACTGCTGAATCAAAGTCATTTCTTTATAATGGGATTCTCGCTCTTCTAAGGTATGCTTATAATTACTGCCATCAGATCACTCCAATCAGTTATATGTGGCCTTCTCTCATTGTCAACCTGTCATCAAGAGCAAATAAATTTGATTGGATGGTGACTTGACCCATTGATCAGTCTGGATACTTGCAATTCAGATAAGTATATGGCTTTCGGTTACTGTACCTTAAGTAAATGGCAACCATGATACCAATTTGTATAGCTAACAAGACTCTTGAAATCATCATATTTAATAGTGTATTTCCTGTAGGGTGATCTTGTGTTTTTCTTTGCAGATGACAAGATAAATTCTTCTGTTTCTAATGTTTATTAGTTAAAATCATACCTGAAAGTAACGAAGCTAATAAAGATTAGGAAACTATCTTTATCTGTCTTCTAGGTAGAGATTGCATGGGTGGGATTCAAAAATTTCAGCAACTGGTTCGCTAATCAGTTGCTCGGTGGATGTGTCCATAGGGGTGTAGCCTTCTAGGCTTTCTGCACCACAGTGGGAGTGTTTTTTTTGCCGTCCCTAGGCTGCAGAGGCTTTCCTCGAGACTCCATAAGGGCGAAAACAGCCTCCCCAAGGCACCGGACCCTCTGGAGGCTGGAAATGGGGTCATGTCTGGACTTCCAGTAGGCCTGCTTTGTGCCCTCCCCAGGCTCCGGATGCTTTCCTGGAGTCTCCAGGAGGGAGAAAACAGCCTCCCCTGGGCACCAGAGGCACGTTGGAGGCTGGAAATGGGCCTGTTTCTGAACTTCTGATAGGCCCATTTTTTGCCCACCCAGGGCCTCTGTACGCACCCTGCATTTACCTTGCATTCCAAACGGGCCACATGGAGACTCCTGGGAGGACTGGGGTGGGGTGGGTGGAGTCAGCCAGTCTTGGAACCACAGTTTGGCAAACCAGATTAAAATTAACATCTGGTTTGCCCGAACTGGTCCAGAATCCCACTGGTATTCAATATATATATATATATATATATATATATATATATATATATATATATATATATATATATATATATATATATATATATATATACACATATGTAAATAGATGATAGATAGATAGATAGATAGATAGATAGATAGATAGATAGATAGATAGATAGATAGATAGATAGATAATCATACAATGATAATGATGATTTTGATGATGATAAGTTAATGATGTTATCTATGCAGTCATGTCCAACTCTTGGCAATTCTATAGGCTAGGTCTCTCCACATCTTCATTGAATTTTTCTATGCTCTGGATAGTGTCAGTTTTGATGGTATCCAGCCACTATGTTATTTGACAGCCTGGTTTCCTTTCATCATTAATTCTTCCAAACATTGCTTTCACCAATGAATTCCCCTGCATGACATGATCAAAATAAGTGAGACACAGTTTTTGTGATTTTGCCTTCTAGTGATATGTTTGGTGTTATGCGTCCCAGTTAGATATTAGTCATATTATGTATATACATATGAGAACATAAAAATTTACTTCTGTCCCAATGGTTGGTGTTACAGTTTGCAGCAATCCAACCAGCACAACAAGTAAATAATTCAGCAGGATTCATGTATAAAAGAAACTTCTTTATATACAGTAATATAAAGCATGATGCATGTATACAATACCCGTGCAGCAGAAGCCAAAACTAGAATTCAGAATCCAGAAGCACAGAACCTATATTATTACAGAAGCAATAATAATCCTTATATATATACAGTTCAGTCAAGCTAAACCACGCCCACACTCCAAGCTCACAACAGATCCTGTTTCTTAGTCACCAAACAGTTCCCATTGGCTGACTTGTTGTTATGGCTATCCCAGGTCACAATTTCTTACATACTGACAGATGGTATATGTCGTCCCATCCTTCCAGAGGGTTCTGCACAGTATTTTAGCCATTCCTAACACTGTTCTCTTCTGAACAGAGAATTCTGTTGTTCATGGGATATGTTAGAGCCATTCTTCAAGCTTGGGACTCACAGCCTGAGTGCTCCTACCACTACTTTGGTATTTATTTTCCAGAATTCTCTCTTATTCAGGGGTTTCCAACTCCTGGTCCATGGATTAGCACCAGGCCACAGCAAGCCAGAAACTGGGCCATGCAAACAAGTGAAGCCCCATCCACAGGATGTAGGCAGCACACAAAACCCCTCCGGTCCATGGGAAAAACCTCTCTCCACGGAACCAGTCTCTGATGCCCAAAAAATTGGAGGTATTGCTCTTGTTTCTCCTTCAAGCTCTGGTATTGCTCCAGCTTCTTATACTCCTCCCTGATGTTGTTGTCACTTGGCATCACTATTACCACTGATGTCTTCTGGTTCTTGACTACTACTATTGGCCAATACCTGCCTGTCTGTCTAGACAAAGAAGTCCCACAGGATTTTAGCCTTTTTATTCTCCATAACCTTTTGTGGAATCTCCATCTGGACTTGGGAGTGACTCCATATGCTGCAGATGTTCCTTTATACAATGCCAGCTACTACCATAATATATAATACAGGAAGCAAATAGCTGCTCTAGGAAATAGATTTAGTCAGATCAGCCTGCTGAGTCATGAATGTACATAAACATATCACAGCTTTTATTACTTTATTTATAGTTCATTTGAACCGAGGAAGTTGCCTTATGCTAAGATCAGACAACTTATCCATCAGCCGTACCACTGCATATTGGCAGCCATTCAGTGATCTGTGGTTTGTAAATGTAGCTGTTAAGAACTATGCAATCTCATTACATTATATGATATTAGTATCCTTTGCCTAAAGTCATGATCTTTTTACTAGGAATGTAAATTTTTGTTTATTTGGATTTGCAGATGTCAACCCAATTTCTGTAAAATACTTTTGCTTAAAATTCTCAAGAGATGATGCCAGTTCAAGAAGACCAAATAATTTTGATATAATAAACCACAGTACTTTTGCTGAGTAACTATCTGTGACTGAAATTGGATGCAGTGCTCCCCAGTGATTCTGATATTTCCTCTATGGAGATTTGCCTGGCCCTAGAAGCTTAACATCTATACCAGATTGCTGAATAATATCATCAGGAGATTTGGAGTTGGACACCAGCTCTACTTTGCACGTGATCAGAGTCATCTTTTTTTTTTTGAGATACATTGATTTCATTGAATCAGTGGTCCAGACTCTGCAGTAATCTGAATAAGGGCCAATAAAACTGAAACTAAATCTTGTCAAGAAGAGAAACTGTATGTTAGTAGTTCATAAGTATAAGAATTAGGCAGAGATCTGGATGAGATTGTATTGTTTGAAGGATAAGCTTCATAACTTTTGTGTATACCTTGATTCATCTTTCCACTCAACGCCAAATTTCATTTGTTCATCAGTGCCTGCTATAGTCTCTGCAGCATGTATTGGAGAGAGAAAAAACATGTTTTCATCCCTTTCACAACTATTATATGGAGCTGCTCTCAAAGGTAACTCGGAAGATGCAGCTTGTGTCAAACACAATAATGAGAATGTTGTCTGGAACATTCTTTGGTAACAAGATTACAAGATTGCAGTAAAACATTTAAAGGCATTTGTGATTAGTGATTTTTCAAGGGAGCCTGCCTGATTTGGGGAGGGCTAGAGGGGGTTAAGGGGCTCTTTGTCATTCCAGAATAGGGAGATATGTTTTATATGGAATGCAAAAAGGAATTTTCTGTAGTACATACTGGGTTCAGAATTACTTTCTTTTGGAGGCCAAATTGGTGCTGATACCTGCCTTATAGCATCACCTGTTTTTATTCTCATTTTTGGAATATAATTTCTAATGTTTGTTTCTATTAACTGTGTTATTTAAATTGATTTATTATTTAACTGAGTTTTTAAGCATTGCAACTTATTTTTAGATCTTCTGACTGAAATATTTGTATGTATGTACATATTTTAAATAATTGTAAACTCTAAGATTCAGAGAAACTCCTGGGTTTTATTTTAATTGATGCAATTTATTACTCTGAATAAAAAGCATTGATCCATCCAATAATTTTAAATATTGATATAACTTGGGTAGGATCTTCTAATATCTTTGTCATGGAGGAACTGACTGCTAAAGAGGGTCCTTGAATAGACTCTTTGGACTAGATAAACAAGGGTCTGATATATGATCTTATAGTTCCTTATGGCCCATTATATGAATTTGGAATTGGTCACTGAGGAGGAAATCTCAAGATTTCCAAAAGAATCAAATTGTGTTTTGAGCATTCTAAATAGATTCTTAGTATGAATTGTTCTACATAAATTCTTTTAAATTTGTTTTATTGATTAATTTAGTTTTATTGTTTGATCAGAGGTAGAATCTTAAAAATTAAACATATAAAAAATGAAGGAGAAAAATTAAACATACCAAGAATTAAGGCAAAGGAGGTAGCCCTTTTGAGGCCAGAGATCCCTTTATTCATTGCCGCCTTATTATCATTATTATCTAATTTTTAGAATGGCTGCAGACAGGGAACAGACTAAAGGCCATATTGGAAAAATGACACAGGGGAGCAAGGAACAAGTAAGAAAGGAGCCACTGATGATATCACATTATCTGCTATGTTGTTGAATTAGCTGTTTTCTTAGCAAGCATCAGCAGAGCTGCTACCAGCCTCCATCAGATGGGGATGTTCAACCCTTGAGCATTCTGAACATTAGAAGGGTCAGTCTGATTGGTTTAGTCTCTTTATGGCCAAAAAGCTAAATAAAATAGTTGGAAAGTTATCCATGCTCTATTCATTATTCTATAGTAATTAGTATTCTCTTCTCACAAATTTTTGTACTTGATCAAGCATTTTATTATGAGAAGCTCACTTCCTGGCTTACATAATTCTGATGTTACACAAGGGACATACAAAAATGACGGCAGCCACAATTTTCACACATGTGCAAAATGGCAGTTTTACAAGGGAAAATATTTAAATGGAAAAGACATGTATGTATGTATGTATGTATGTATGTATGTATGTATGTATGTATGTATGTATGAGAAGTTATCAGGTTATGAGAGAAAGAGAGGGAGGGAAGGACAGATAGCAGATAGACACAAACACATATATAATGTTATAGATTTTCCTCTTTTTTTCTTTTTTCTGTTCTGTTTAATTCATGGGTAGCATATAAATTTAATAAACAAGACAACAAAAAATTAAAAGCAGCAGTTGCCATTTTAATATGCAATTGAGCACTTTCATTTGGCAAACAAAAAAGTTAGTATGTGCCAGTTTCCTAGAACTGAACCTTATATAAACCAGCAACTGCATGTATTTGGAAATAGGGCTAAATAGTAGTTTATATGATTTATCTCTCTTTTTTTCACCGTTGAATAAACCTGTTTAATTATAATCAATTAATTGTATAACATGCTTTAATTGGTTAATGGTATAATGAGCCATGAGAATTTATGTAGGATTAATTTTGTTCAGTGCACAAGATTTGTAACTCTAGTTGTATAATAAAAGTTCCTTGGATCATAAAGGCCAGCCAGTAAAACTGAAGCCTCCAAACTTGGGATACTGTATAATTCTAGTAGAAGCAATACAAAATTTACCCCATCCCCCCAAATAAATATGTGAAATAGTTTTTGTCTAAAAGGAATAATTATACTATATAAATGTTACATAAATGTTACAAAATCCTGTTTAAATTGCTGAGTACAAAACTGAAATTTGAAATGCATGTTTTCCAGTATCTTATTATTCTTTCCTGCAGATACAGGAACCTTTTGGAACAAAGATTTGGACACCCAAATTGGAGCACTGTTATAGTGGAATGTGTGTTATATGATTTTATATTGGATATTGGATGATCTCATCTTGAAGGCTGCTAAATAAATGAGGGTAAATGAGTCACTTATTTGGTTGGTTTATTTCAACATCTGGTGTAGATATTTCCTATTCCTCTGTATCTCATGTTGCATCTTATTATACTTGACAGTAAGGATTGACTTGAAAGCTTTCAGCTTTGGTGCAGTAATTTTATTTTTTTCTTTAGTATTCAAGTGATTAATTTAATACCCTTACTTGCTGTTATTTTATAGCAGGCATTTTTAGGAATTATTTAAAATACTGCACCAAATATGTTAATAACAAGACAATCCCAGTAATTTAAAAAATAACTTTTCAAATCTTCTTAGATAGGTGGCATATTATTGCTGAAAGATAGAATGACTCCTGTATTAAGAAAGGCAGGCATTTCAAATTGTCTGTTAATGTGCATAGCCCTCATGCAATGTGAAATCAAAGTATATGAAAGGAAAAGAATATGAAGTGCTGTTTTAACAATCAATAGAATTGATCAGAAATGGGTAACTTAAATTTGTGAGAAAGTTGTGCAAAAATATTTACTGATTGGTCTGGGTATGTTTTTACAATGCCCTTAGAATAGTGGCCCCAAAACTTTTAGTTGACAGGGACCAGTTTTGTGGAGAGAAGTTTTTCTGTGGACTGGGAGGGGGACATGGTTTCATATACTGCCTGGATCCCAAGTGCATGACTCACTTGCTTGCAGGTCTGGTTCCTGGAGGACTGCAGACTGCTGCCAGTCCATGGCCCAGGGGTTGGGGATCCTTGCCTAAGAATAAATATTCTAGGAATAAAGTAATTTAAAAGAGAAATGATAATTTATAAGATAAATAATAATTTATAAAATAATAAATAACAATATTTATTAGAATAAATAGAATAAGTTGTAACTGAAGAAGCTTCTAGAATGAGGAATGTTTTCAAAGAAAACACCAAGGAAGTCCAGTTGCCTTTTGGAAAAAAACATCTTTGGGACAACCATGACCTGCATGATTCAGAATCTTGATAGACAATCAAAGCTAGTTGAATACATCTCGTTCAAGAGAAAATACTATTTCAAATTTTACAGTATATTTTTCTGGGCAGTTCTGGAAAGCCACAATGGACATAGCAATAGCTCTTAGACTTATATACTGCTTCATAATACAGGCAGCTGGTGATCAGCAGTAGTAACCTGCAGTATTGCACTCTAACCACTGTGCCACCATGGCTCATCTAACATAATGTGATTAGCATCTTCCTATTTATTTTCTAACAAAAGGAGCGGTTAAATGCTATTGGTTCAGGCCGGTTCTCCCAAACCAGTAGTAAAAAATGCTATTGGTTTGCCAAACCAGTAGTAAAAAAAAGTAAAAAAAAAGTTCTGAAGACCAGCTGAGTGACATGTGATTGTTGGATTTATTTATTTTTTTACTTTTTAAAGCATTTTTAACTACTGGTTCCAGAGAACTGGTAGCAAAAAAATACTTAAAAAGTTTTTTAAAAAGTTCTGATAATCATGTGCTGCTCAGCTGACCTTCGGAACTTTGTTTTTTTTTACTTTTTAAGCATTTTTTACTACCGGTTCTCCGGAACCAGTAGTTAAAAATGCTTTTAAAAAGTAAAAAAATAAAGTTCCGATGATTGTGTGCAGCAGCTGTGATCGTTGGAACCTTTTTTACCTTTTAAAAGCATTTTTTACTACCGGTTCCAGAGAACTGGAAGTAAAAAATGCTTTAAAAAAGCTTTTAAAAAGGCTCCCAAGTTCACGTGCCTGATTTCCTCCCCCCACCCAGCTGTTCCACTTACCTTCCCAAGCCTCCTTTTGGAGCATACTGTGCATGCGCACTGTGCATTTGGTGCATGTGCATGTGCCCAGTGTGCATTTGGTGCATACTGTGCATGTGTGCATGCAGTGTGTGTTTGGTGCGCAGCACACATGCACAGCCAGAGAACCAGTAGCAAACCAATTCAGATTTCACCACTGAACAAGAGATATTTTTGGAACTTATGAATGGAGCTGGTTTGCCCACATCCCTTCTAGTTTAATATTCTGGAAACGTTGTGCAGGATAAGATAGACTCCTGATCTGAGGAGTTTCATCATTATGTTGTCATATATGCTTGAGTACCAGGCTCTTAATCCAGTACCAACCAGGATCACCACAATGCCAGCAGATCTTAGTGCCACCTTTTCTATCTTTTTTAATTATCTCTTCTCCCTATGCATGTCTATAAGTCATACACAAAGCCATTGATTCACAGGAGTTCTCATGCACAATTAAGATTATGCCCATGTCATTATAAGCCTTCCTTTCTCCCAAGAATAAAACTATCACTGGACTCTTTTATCTCATCACTCCAAGGTACAATATGATAATGTTACCACTTAACATCAGCATATACAGAGTGAAAACACTGGAGATGCTGCAAGCATCTCAACTACAAAGAAAAGCAAATTAAAATATTAATTTACTGATTAATATAACATTAGATGACCCATTTCTCTAGCTTGTTAAACAACAAAGACTTATGAAGCTAAATAACTGCCTCAGAGATAAGTGTTTTTAGAATTCCCAAGGAAATGTTTAGCTCATTTTTAAACTTCATTAAAGATACACTGTGCATGTAACAGGCAGCTTTATTTTTTGCTGCACTGGCAAGTCCCATTTGTATTTGTTAATACACATTTTAAAACTGGCTGAGAGTACAGAAGATTTCCCCCTCCCTCTTCAGAGTTTGAACAAGTAGGGTGACTTTTTGATGTGCTGGAAATTTGGCATTGAGTGTGTTAGGACAAAGAGACCTATTTGCAATAGAAAAAGAAGTTGTGCTAGTTGTAATCAGGCAGCTGCAATAGAAACAGTTAATTTAATGTTACAATATAAAGGCATACAAATACCCCTAAAATCAGTAAGGCATAAAACCTGCTGAGAATTTCACCTGCATCCATCCAACATTTGTGGTTCAATTTAGTGATATCCTAAAATTTATCTTCAAATTTTCAAGTGTTTTTTTCTCTACAAAAGAGGTGATGCCATTTAGAGAATAGTTCACAATGTATTTTCACTTTCTTTTGTAATATTTGATCTTGCTTTATTGTTACAAGATAGCAGAGGGTACTAATATTATATAATATTGTCTCTATTTCATTTGCCAAGTGCCTTACTCGGTTTCCATGCTTTCTGAGTAATAACAACAAGAAGATACCTTTGAAAGATTTGATTGTTAATATAAATGTGGGAAGCCAAGGAGATTGTAGAATAGACAACCTGCCCATTTCAATGGGCATCACCAGAGGGGTCACTTATCCTTCTTGTAAAAATTCCTGCCCAGTGCCATATATTCATTTCATTCTGTTTGTATTTAATTATTTCCTTAAAAAAGGCTAAGTAGTTGAGTTGCAGACGTATTAGTATCACCAGTGTCTATGAAAAACTTGATTGAGCTGTGAAATCCAGAAATAGGAAGAATTATTTCCAAAAGATGTAAGCATTGCCCCCTTGCGTCATGTGTTCACAATATATTAAAGCTGAAAAACAAAAGAATTGACTGCAACATGTGCATTCTGCTAGAAATCTTGGGAGTATAGATAACTGATCATAGACCAGTGTGTAATCCTCATATAGATTCAATCTACATGGAGGGAAATAAGCAGTGCAGTTCCACAAGGTTCCGTCTTAGGCCCAGTACTTTTCAATATCTTCATAAATGACATAGATGAGGGAATAGAAGGGGAACTCATGCTACAAGCTGGCAGGAATAGCCAACACCCTAGATGATAGGCTCAAGATCCAGATGGATCTTGACAGACTTGAACATTGGGCCCTATCTAACAAAATTTTATTTATTTATTTATTTTATTTATTTATTTTATTTTGTCACAACATCATACAAAAAGATTATATAGTATATACACATATAAACATATATAGGAAGAAGAAAAGAAAAACAATAGGACAGGAACGGTAGGCACTTTTGTGCGCTTATGCACGCCCCTTATGGTCCTCTTAGGAATGGGGTGAGGTCAATAGTAGAAAGTTTTTGGTTAAAGCTATTAGGATTATGGGAAGAGACCACAGAGTCAGGTAAAGTATTCCAAGCACTGATGATTCTGTTGCAGAAGTCATATTTTCTGCAATCTAGATTAAAGCGGTTTACATTAAGTTTAAATCTATTGGTTGCCCTTGTATTATTGCAATTAAAGCTGAAGTAGTCTTTGACAGGAAGGACATTACAATAGATGATTCAATGCAGAGAAATTAAAGTCTTACACTTAGGCAAGAAAAACCAAAAGTACATATATAGACTGGCTTAATTAACTTAAGTAACTGTGATAGGGGTTTGGAGCCTTAGTGTACAACCAATTAAATATGAGCCAACAGAAAGCCAAAACAACCAATGCAATCCTGAATTGCATTAACAGAGGGATACACTCAAGATCAAGTACTAATACCACTGTCAGCTAGCTGGATGCGGGCAGTCCTGAAAAGGCTCTGAGCTGCTGAATTGTAATGCAAAACTTTCAAGTGTTAATTTCACCAAGATAAGTTTGATTACCTGGGGTTATAGCATCTCAAATGAAGAAGTGAACTCAAACGACTGTTTGCAGCAGAACCCATGCTGAAGCATCCCAACCCAGACACCCCATTTGAAATTCAGACCAAAGCGAGTGATGTAGCTGTGGGTGTGGTGATATTGCAGAGGAATGCCCGGAGGGTACTACAACTATGTGCATACACTTCTAAGAAACTCACCGAGACTGAACAGAGGTGGGCAATATGGGAGAAGGAAGCGTGCGGTGGTTCCTACTCACTTGGTGGCATTTCCTGAAAGGGGAAAAAATGCTGTTTGAGGTATGAACTGACCATAACAATCTGGAACCCTGAAAACTCTGTGCAGGCTATCCCCTAAACAAATCCATTGGGCTCAACATTTTAATCATTTCAACTTCACCCTGCGTTATGTCCTGGGGGAAGAATGTTATGGCGGATGCTTTGTCTAGATTGCCCAATACAACGGCATTAAAGCTGAAGTGGTCAGATCTGTTATCTCCTTGAAGCAACTAGCAGCCCCGGTAACCACTAGAGCTCAAGGAAAGGAGGAATCTGAGATTCCAAATGACTTGTGTGAAAAGCTCAAAGAAGAACTAAAAGCTGATGAATGGCTTACTACTCACAAAAATGACTGCACCATATGTGATGGACTGGCTTGGGTTGGGGCCAAATTATACGTGCTTTCAAGCTTGAGAAACATCATATTAAAGGACTCTAAATCAGCAGGACATTTTGGATTTGTAAAAACACTGCACTTGGTTAAGAGGCAATTTTGGTGGCCTTTCTTGAAGAAAGACATTGAAAGCTATGTGTCCAGCAGTTCAGTTTGCACTGTGGCAAAGAGGCTTCTGGGGAAATCCACAGGGCTTTTACAGACTGTAGCTAACCCCCAGGCCCCATGGAAAGAAATATCTATGGACTTTATTATGGAATCGCCTGAAAGTGGGGGGAACACTGTGATTTGGGTTGTTACGGATCTTTTTTCAAAACAGATGCACTTTGTTCCCTTTGTTCCTAAAATTCCCGCCGCAAAGATGTTAGCTAAATTCTTTGTGCAACACATGCGTAAGTTGCATGGTATCCCTGAGCACATTATTTCTGATAGAGGAGTGCAATTTACATCACAGTTTTAGCAGGAATTCTTGAAATTGTTGGGAACTGCCCAGGGCTTAAGCTCTTCCCATCACCCCCAAACTAATGGGGCTTATCAGAGAACTAACACAGTCCTGGACAGTATTTCAGGTGCTACATTAATTACCAAAAGGACAATTGGGCTGACCTTTTGCCTTTTGCAGAAGTAGCATATAACAATTCTGTGCATAGTAGCATGGGGTTCACTCCATTTAAGGTGGCCTCCAGGCAGGACTTTATAGCTATGCCAGAGTTGCCTCAAGAGAAACCACACATACCCTCCTTAGCAGAGTGGATATTCCAATTGCAGAACACTTGCCCAGTTGCCCACAAGGCACTGGAGAAGGCACGTCAGGCACATAAGAAATAAACTGACAAAAAATGTGTGAAGCAAAAGATTTTCAAGTTGGTGACAGAGTTTACCTCTCCACGAAGTATTTATATTCCACCCAACCATCTAACCTTCCCCCTACACCTGACACTCCTCCTATACTCACTCTGATTGAAGGGGACCAATATTTTGAAGGAGAATTTTTCTGACAGTGAGAGCAATCAACCAATGGAACCGCTTGCCTTCAGAAGTTGTAGGCGCTTCTTCACTGGAAGCTTTCAAGAAGAGACTGGACTGCCATCTGTCAGAAATAGTGTACGGTCTTCTTCATGGGTGGGAGGGTTGGACTAGAAAACCTATAAAGTCCCTTTCAACTCTGTTAATCTGTAAAAGCAGATATACCCTTAAATACCATGTTTCATCCATGAGAACTTCATCAAAATTCTCATCCTTTTTGAATGAAAATTTGAAAACAACTTGTAAGAATGCAGGAATTTTTTTCAACAAGATTTGAGTTTAGTCATTTTGGTACAGACTTAAAATTGTCACATTTTTATTCTACATTTCAATTTCACAGATACTGTATGTGTAGTGGTCCACCGTGGCCTGTGGAGCTGGCAACAAAGTCAGACAGTGAGAAGGTTAGGGAGAAACATGGCCCAGTCCTGGAGTCTGGGGAAGGCTCGGATGAAGATTCCGCATCAGAGGCAGAGAGGGGGCCAGGGCCATCTGGGAGTTATGTGCTGTCTCCGGAGCCTCCAAAGTCAGACATCAGTGAGGCAGAGGAACAGGGAGATCCTGTTCCCAGTGCTGCCAGAAAGAGCTGCCAGAAAGCAATAATAGAGACGACTCAGAAATAGGGCTTGGAAATAATTGGCCCCTCACATAAGACATAAAGGAGGAGGAAAGACTCGTGAGCCTTTGCAGGAAGCAACTTTGTTTGTGCTGGTCAGTTTAAATTCGGAAGCTCCATTTTGACTCTATGCACCGTGTGACTTTGAAAAGCTAATTGCCAATTAGGTCTTTGGCAGTGTGTCAAGTGAGATAAAGGTGGGTGTTTATCAGCCTTTTCCTGAAGGAATTTGGCAGACTTCTGTCGGACTCTACAGACCATTTGTGACTCATTACGGGCTGTGAATGAACATAAGAGGGTTTTGGGGACTAATCATGTGCTTTTTACTGTCTCAGGAAGCCTAAGTCAGAACAGTATGGCTGGTAGATATATATCCTATCCATATAAGGAATAATTGATTAATTAATCATTAACTAATTAATATTGCCAGTGTGGGTAGGTAAGAACATGATATTTCAGAAAAATTGAATTGTTACTAACTGGATTAGCAGTAACTTGGGAAAAACCCAAACATGACAAGTGTGTGTGTGTGTGTGTGTGCGCGTGTGCGTGCATGCGCGTGCAAACTCATACACACCCATCCACCCACCAAGATTCTTCAGTTCCAAAGTTGAAAGTAGAAATTATGCTAAATAGCAACAGGTAAGCAATGTAATTTTGTATTATCTTTCTTCCTTACTGAGAAACTTAGCAGTAGTTTAGCTACAGCTTATGCCTTAATGCAATTGTTATTCTGTTTTCCTAAAAAAAAATTCAGTCTATTTGTGAAATGATTATTGTCTATCAAATCAAAAAAGATGTACTATATCATTTATCAAAGTTAATAGCCTTTGGGGCATTCCAGAAGGAATTTGTCACAACAACATATCATTTCTTGCACTTTTAATTAATAAATGGAGATTTTATTGCTTTTTACAGCTATAAGAGATAAATCTGTTATTAATATTATTACTTTCTGACTATAGTTTAAGTTTCTTTAAGAAGTTTTCATGATTTCTGCTCACTTACCAAACTTTATATGTTTACTTCCTGGAAATTTTCCGTACTTCGTTGCATAATGTCATTGCCTCTTTCAAAAACCTTGAGCAAAACCACAGACAATTGTTCCTGTGATTCAGTAAAATAACATGCATTACTCTTATATTCACATCTCTATCCTAGATTTATTAAGTAGAAATCTTACTATAATGTCAAGAATTTCTCATCAATAGATATTAAAAACTTCTTTAGTTCAAACCATTTGACAGAGAATAAAGCATATACAGTAGCCATACGCTATTACTGACTCTTAAGTACTGTTGCCAGCCATAAATTTCCCAGAATTTTAGACAACATGAAATGTTTTGATGTATGACTTATATTAACAATTTGTAATATAGGTATAGTCAAGGTTAATGTAATAGTATTACATTATATTGGATGAAATTGTATCAGATGAGCCCCAGGCATCTTTTTTGGAGGGGGTTGGGTTTGTAGACTAACATTTTAACTTCATTTAGGAGTATACTTTTTGAGATTTATGGCAGTTCTTCCAACAAATAGACTTTCAGTAGTTTTATCAATAATTTTAGGATGGTAATTGAAAAGTAGAGGAGTTTGCTAGAGAAAATAGAAATGTTCAACTGAATAAAACACACTACTGAAAGCAATGCCTGCAAATACTGACATTACATTGCTTAAATCCTTTTGAGATGAAGAAATTCAAAAGTATAACTAGTAAATAAATGCATAATGTCATCTCCCAGATGACAGAAGAGGGTATTTGCTTCTAGGAGGAGGAATAATAATAATACACACACACACACATAATAATAATAATAATAATAATAATAATAATAATAATAATAATAATAATAATTATTATTATTATTATTATTATTATTATTATTTATAATTATTATTATAATTATAATTATTATTATTATTATTATTATTATTATTATTATTATTATTATTATTATTATTATTATTATTATTAAATTTCTATACCGCCCTTCTCCCAAAGGACTCAGGGCGGTTCACAGCCAGATAAAAAACCAGCAATAAATAGATACAATACAAATAAAAACACTAATAAAAAACTTATTAAATTTGGCCACTAAATTAAAATACATTAAACCATAAAAGCCCATTTAAAATTACGAATAATAATACTAATTCTATGCCAGTCCTGCGCAGAAGAATACATATGTCTTCAGCTCGCGGCAGAAGGTCTGGAGATCAGGAAGTTGACGAAGTCCTGGGGGAAGCTCGTTCCAGAGGGTAGGGGCCCCCACAGAGAAGGCCCTCCCCCTGGGGGCTGCCAGCCGACATTGTTTGGCTGACGGCACCCTGAGGAGGCCCTCCCTATGAGAGTGCATGGGTCAGTGGGAAGCAAACGGTGGCAGAAGGCGATCCCGTAAATAGCCCGGTCCTAAGCCATGGAGCTTTAAAGGTGGCAACCAACACCTTGAAGTGCATCCGGAAGACCACAGGCAGCCAGTGCAGCTTGCGCAGGAGAGGTGTTATATGGGAACCACAAGTGGCTCCCTCTATCACCCACGCAGCCGCATTTTGGACCAACTGAAGCCTCCGGGTGCTCTTCAAGGGGAGCCCCATGTAGAGAGCATTGCAGTAGTCCAGGTGAGAAGAGGATCAGATAGCACTAGCAGTAGCACTTAGACTTATATACCATTTCATAGTATTGTACATTGGTTTACAGAGTCAGCATATTGCCCCCAACAATCTTACCTACCTCGGAAGGCTGGAAAGGTGGGTCAACCTTGAACCTGGTGAGATTCAAATCGCCAAATTGCAGGCAGCCGGCAGGCAGCAGAACTAGCCTGCAGCCACCACGACTCTCAGATATTGAATTGACCCTTCCAGCATTCTCCTAAACCATGTGGATCAAGGCTATTGTGGCCTTCTAAATTTACAATCACAAATGGAACCAGAAAAATTGTTAAGTGGCACATCATTATGTCATCTTCCCTTCTGGTTCTTCTTTCATTTGCTTGTTAAAAGCCAGCTGAGAAGGTCACAAATTGGTGATTGTATGAGACTGGGATGGTGCAACTGTCATAAATGTGATCCACGTGCAAACATTCAGATTGTGATCATGTGATTGGGGCATCACTGTGATAGTTGTAAATGCAAGGACAATTTTTCAACACCATTGTAATTTCAAGTGGTTGCTAAACAAATGATCATAAATCAAGGGCTATCTATACAGTAAAAAATAATCTTTTGAAATATAAATTCTTTCAGATCCTTCAATTTCCATTATTACATGATCACCATTATTGGCAACAGTAAAGAAATTATCTTCTTCCCATCATAATGTTTTACTTTCCATGCTAGTCTATATCTTTGGGTGATACAAATGTGAAGTAAGTTTGACTCTGCTTGATATCAGTTCTCAACTTGGTGCTGTCAAATGCCATATCTGTTCCAAAAATCATTTGCTATAACTTTGACTGGTAATGCTGGCTGGGTCTGCAGAGAATTTAGTAATATCTGCAAAGTTACAAGTTACCTGTAATTTACAGCAGGCTCAGACTTTTTTTTTTTTGGTTAACTAGGAAAACACAAGCTTTTCAATGTGTATATGCATATATTAATTGATTATTTGATTTTCTGCAGATGGTTATCTAGGCAGAGCTATGACATGATTAATTTAGGAGGGGGCTAGGGTATTGCATGGTTTGAATATACGGCTGGGATAATTTGGGAGGTTCTTGTAGTGTTAGGTGAAAGGCTTACATACTATTTCTCTTTATTTTGACTGAAAGCTATAAATCACATTGCCACAAACTTTCTGTTTTAGACACTCTCAGAGCCACATCCTGTAAAGAGGGAGAAGATTGGAACCTGATATTTGTAGTTACCCATTTCTAGTAATTGGGAAATAAGCATAAAACAATAAAAGATATAAAACAGCCAATAGTTGCTCAACATATTAATATACTTCAATAACAAATTATTTCTGTACATTTGCTTCTATTGAGAAAACCAGAGCAGGAAACCTTCCTGAAGCCAAGTCCTAATGTCCAATGATTAGTTTAATATCTCTGTGGATGACAGAACGTTGCAAGGCTGCAGACATTATTCTATCAGTGAACTGATTATAAATCATCATCTTTCCTCAGTCTGCTACCCTTCCAGTGTATTTGAATTGAAAATCCCCAAGTTTGCTACATGAATCCACACCTCTTGATCATATAACTAGATGCAAAGTTTATTGGTTGAATTGTTATTGAATTAATTTCTTATAATGAGGAATTTTATGCGTCTGGACTGTAAATGTGGAAAAGAGTAGCACTGAAGTAGTGTGATGGGAGAAAAAAGTCATTGTGAACATTCATGGATGCCATTTTGTACACCTTGTAAATTTCCTATGGCCTCCAATTTTTCAAGGGACTATGTCCACTGTATCCAGGATGCTTCACATCTGCCAGCCTTTCTTTTACTTTTGTGATGCCTTCCTTCTCTAAATCATATTTATTTCACAGTGCTAATCATTTATTACTTGACTTCAGCCTTCTTATCTGTGTTATTCTTCAGTTATGTTTAACAGTAGAACTTTTGAACCCAGAAAGGAGTTACAGTGGGAACCAAATGAACTTTAATTCAACATTTACAGATAGCAAGGGAAAGTTTAGTGTAGAGAGTTTCTTTTTCCTCCTCTTTCTTCACTGTCAAACCATTATTCTCTGTATTTCCACATTGCATTTAATTTCTTTGTTAGTTGGATTTATGTTAGCTTCAAGAGGACATTTTCAGATACCATATCTTTAATTCTGAAAACTGAAACTAGAGCCATGGGAACTAGAGGCTGAGAAGAGAAGAAAATAACATATTTTTCATGGCAACCTGCTTCGTTTCATTTTTCTTTAGTGTGGCTCCCGTATGCAAACTGACATGCTTATTTTCTCTGAAGATAAGTTTATGAGCCCAAATCCAGCTATTAAAGGGGGAGGGAAAGCAAATTAATATAGCAGTGGCTCATGTGTTGTACAGAATACACAATATAGTCATTTGATTGGTTAACTGATGGATAAATTATGTGCCATCAAGCTATTATCAACTTCAAGTGACCACATACTGTAAAAACTTTATTATCTTTGTTTGTCAGTGGGAATTAGTTCATCAGTGTGGTGAATTTGTGAATCATAGTTCATTTTGTAGTCACTATAGTAGGCCAGCTACCTAGAAAAGCATGACACAGATTATTGTTGTTATTGCTACTGTTAATTTAAAATTAATTCATCTATGTTCTTCCTATCTCTTCTAGCCATATATGTACAGTACTCTATGAACTATTTTCTGCAAATCTTTATTAACACTGATTTAGAATGGTTGAACAACTAAACAGAAAGCTTATGATAGAAAAAACAGGGAATGCCCAAGCGACAGATCTCTGTAACAATCTCTTGCACCATTGGGTGATATTTACCATATGTCCCATGATTGATAGTAAGATTTAATGAGTTCTTACAAGCAATTAAATAATCAAGAGTTCCTGCTGTTATATGGCAGAGCTTGATAGAACAGTGACAAATGAGAGAATATCTACAACCTAATCAAAGGGACATATTTCCTTGGGAACGAAATAATATTATCTACCAGTGCAATCAAAGGACAAAAGGACCCTGGGAGGACACAATAGAACACAATAACTTCAGTATTTCTTTCATTATCTGGCTATACTGCTTCCATTTAATGATTCCTATTAAATCTTAAAGTGGGTTGGTCAAATGAAATTTCCTTAATTTTTTACGAGGCTCTAATTTATATACAGTTGTTTTTGAGAAAGAATTTGTATCTTATGACCAGTCTAATCCTCTTAAGTATACTGGTACCTGCTTATGTTTAGTGGGTTTGGGTGTTTCCTCCAGCATAATAGCCAATTTGGATCACTATTTTACAGCAGCCTATTTTTGCATGATCCTTTCCTATATTTCCTACATTTGTAGGAAATACTAAATTGATTATTCATTGGCAGCCTTAGTGAAGCTTTTTGATTAGCTTTTTAAATGCAACTTTATACAATCTACTGATTCAAAGAGAATTGTATATATAGTGGTTTATGCATGTATGCATGCATGGATATATCGATGGAATCAACCATCAGATCCAATTAAGTTTCAGAGCAGCTTGCAAAAGTTAACCTCACCCATAAAATCTATAACTGAAACAAGAAAAAATAAAACTCTGGATGACCACTAGGTAACAGCAAAAAGACACAGAAAACTCTGCCTTAATACATCAGATTTTTGCAACCCACATTTAGTATTCCTGTTCAAATGATACTATAGATACTACATATTACTTTCTATTTTTAATAAAATTGCCTTAAGCATTAAAACCCAGATTTTAAAATCATGGTTTATTGTTTGTTTTTTGTTGGAGAACAAATCAGGAGTACTTAATTTATTAAGAAACAAATCAGGAGAACTTAAAAATCCAGAAAGAAGCCTGGATTGTTGTGGTTCAGGTACATACAACTGCCAACATGCTCTAGAAAAAGTCTTAATGTCAAATAAAGAATTTTGAGAATTTGAGAAATTTGAGAAAAGTCATGTAACGAGATTCATATATTTCTTTAGTTCTTTGATGGGCCAATGATTATATTGCCATTCTAGGTGGTAGAAATCATAAACACATCATGCATTACATGAGCTTATTGAAAACTAATGCAAAGTATGTAATGTCTATTAGTTGCTTTAGGATGTGATTAGATATAGTATACAATTCACATTGCTTGCACAACAATTTCTTGCATCCACTGCTGATGCCCATAACTAAATTTATTTTATTTATATCCTATCTTTATTATTTTGCCACCATGTTGTTCTCCTACATCATAATGTTGAAATGGAAAAGTCAAAACAATAATGATAATTCTGTATAATGTTATGTATAAATTCCTTTCAGTTTTCTGTAAAATATAAGATTTCTTTCATACAATTTCAAATACAGGAAAACAAATATGCTGCAGCAAAAATCAACAGGTGACTAAAGACTTTCATCTTTTTTAGAAAGGCTGAAGTGAAAAAAGTGCTACAGTCTGTAAACCTCAAATTCTTACTCTTCTTTGCAACCAATAAATCCACAAAAAAAATGTATATCTTATTAAGTCCATTTTTTTATATCCTATCTTTATTATTTTGCCACCATGTTGTTCTCCTACATCATAATGTTGAAATGGAAAAGTCAAAACAATAATGATAATTCTGTATAATGTTATGTATAAATTCCTTTCAGTTTTCTGTAAAATATAAGATTTCTTTCATACAATTTCAAATACAGGAAAACAAATATGCTGCAGCAAAAATCAACAGGTGACTAAAGACTTTCATCTTTTTTAGAAAGGCTGAAGTGAAAAAAGTGCTACAGTCTGTAAACCTCAAATTCTTACTCTTCTTTGCAACCAATAAATCCACAAAAAAAATGTATATCTTATTAAGTCCATTTTTTTATATCCTATCTTTATTATTTTGCCACCATGTTGTTCTCCTACATCATAATGTTGAAATGGAAAAGTCAAAACAATAATGATAATTCTGTATAATGTTATGTATAAATTCCTTTCAGTTTTCTGTAAAATATAAGATTTCTTTCATACAATTTCAAATACAGGAAAACAAATATGCTGCAGCAAAAATCAACAGGTGACTAAAGACTTTCATCTTTTTTAGAAAGGCTGAAGTGAAAAAAGTGCTACAGTCTGTAAACCTCAAATTCTTACTCTTCTTTGCAACCAATAAATCCACAAAAAAAATGTATATCTTATTAAGTCCATTTTTTTATATCCTATCTTTATTATTTTGCCACCATGTTGTTCTCCTACATCATAATGTTGAAATGGAAAAGTCAAAACAATAATGATAATTCTGTATAATGTTATGTATAAATTCCTTTCAGTTTTCTGTAAAATATAAGATTTCTTTCATACAATTTCAAATACAGGAAAACAAATATGCTGCAGCAAAAATCAACAGGTGGAAGCCTATCTATAATGTAAAAACAGGGACACAGTCTGTATCAATAGTGTCACAGGAAAAGTTGATTAAATTAATAGCTTCTCACTGATTAAAAAATCTTTGATTTTGTATGTCCTTAAGGTTCATTCCTACTGCGTCTTCCAATGAAAGAATATGGAGAAATGTGGTTCTATTGAACTGATCTGAACTGAAAGGTAGGCAAAATTGGTTGTTTACAATTTCAATTAGGATAGTTTGTTATCATAAATATCTGCTTACCTGAAAGAAAAATATAAACCCATCCCTCCCAGATAAAACCTTTCTGTCAAGGAGATAATCAGCTGGGTGACAACCATTAAACATAAATAGCACAAGTCAATAAAGTTATTATTAAAAGGAAAGCATCCTTATAAGCAACTTAGTTTTGTATTTCATAAAGTTTTTAGCTTTTTTAAAAAAAAAACTTTGAAAAATTATCAGTTTCCAGTTTTCATTGTGCAGCAATTTTCCAGCTCATTATGGAGTTAGCATTTGTGGCTATAATGACTATGCACTAGTAATCCAAAGATTTAGTCTTTAGTATTTGTGTCTTTATGGAGAAGAAAGTTATTCTAAGATAAAGGGGTCATGTCTTCAACATACGATTTTCATAAGGTAGCTCCTTAAAAGTTGAAATTAATTTTTCTATCCCTGGACATTTGTACATGGATGGTTGGGGTAACTGTATCTGGCTTTTATTTCTGTACATTGGCAAGGTCATTGCTATGAAATAAGCAGCCATATAAATCATACTACCAAATCAATCAATAAATATGAAATACATTGTCATTTAAAGAAAGGAGATGGAACATGACTCTACTTAAAATGTGTGCTCAGATTTAAATATAATTAGTATGCAATTAATGTAAATTGAGACTCTGAATGTAAGTATGTAAGAATGTAAGCCTGTATGTCTATTTATTTTCTTATCAAGTGTTTTACATTCTAGACAGTAACTTCATAACTCTTTCTCCCCTTTCCAATGTTCCTGAATTTGTAAACCAAATTGAGAGTGCAGGAGTGGAGAATCTTTGGAAACAGGGTACACCCTGCTCACTTCTAATCAGGAAGCAGTCATTTGTTTGCATGCACATACATTTTTGCCTCCCAGCGTGCCATCTACTGATATGCATTAATAATTTTCTTTTGGGCACATCCAACTAGACAGAAAGGCTTTCTGCTAATTCCCTTCTCCTTACTCAGAAATTGTGAGTGATATGATCCAGAAACTAGAAATAGAGCTACTAGGAAGCAAGATTCAGGGATTACTTTTAGCACTAAGATAAGAACATAAACTGAAATATGAAAAACTTATTTTTACTGACAGGTTGTTACTCAGAAGATCAAGATCCGTTTTCTATCATCTCACAAGATGTGGCATAATGGACAGATGTCACACATTTCTACTTAATATTAGACAAAACCTTAGTAATAAGAATAGTAATTGGTTTGACAGTAGAAATCTCCATTCTTAGCAATTTTAAGACATGTGGATTTCAAGTCCCAAAATTGTTGAATAGAAATTCTGAAATTTGGAATCCACACATCTTAAAATTGCTAAGGTGAGAAACATTGCTCTAGAAGTACTGGACTCACCATTCCTTATGCAATTATAGCACATGATGAACTAAATGCTCTAAGTAGGACCATGTGATTTACCTATATATAGACCAGGACAACAATTATCCTTCAGTTGCCCTCTTAATGCAACAGCTTCATGTGAATTTTTCTATTCTATATAATTAATTATTAATACCTGAAGAAAATTAATTTCTAAAATGAAAATATGTTACAAACAACATGATATGGAGCTATCCCATGCTACTTGACATATTGTATTCAGCGTATAATGTAATTTATATAATAATAGGTGAATTTATTGTGACATCCCAGTGATATACAATACAGCAAAAAATAATTATTGCATATCTTATAATTTTTTATAATGGAGCCGTTTTATAACGCATTGACAAATCTCCCATTTGTTATTGTAAAACATTTTTCTTATGTATTTATATTGTATATATATTAATTGGGTATAAAAAAAATTGCATGGGATGAAAGATTTGGTGAATGTGGTTCTGGCATTAATCTGCCTTTATTCTTATATGTGTGGAAGTATCTGAGCCAATGTTTGGGTCCTTTATCTGAAATAGTGAGACTTACCTCTGCGAGGCAACTTCAATCTATTTCACTTTGAGTATCAGAGAAAATTCAGGTGACAGCTGGAGCATATCTGCTCTGATCAATCATTTGCTTCAAGGTTTCCATGCCCTGCTAGATGATCACCGAGGACCCAAGGAAGCATTGTGGGTCATCAATCTAATAAGTATCATCTCATCAAAACCAAAGGTTATAGCCTCCTGAAATACCATATATTGCTTCTTTTTTTATTGATGCCTCCTATTTCTCTCTTTTCCAATTTAAATATTCATTTTGATAATTATATTGAATGCTACTTGGGGCAGGGACCTATATTTTTATGCATTCTGAAAGACTGCACAGCAATGGCACTGTTTTAAAAGAATGGGAGAAAGAAGAATTGGCAGCCAGTATTAGAGTACTTTCTGTTAAGCCTAACTAATAATATTGAGAAACACTTTGATAATGTAGAAAAATGCACAGCAATCCAAATGTGCTCCATTATTTTTCTTCTTAGTTTGAAATCTACTCTTTACCTTATCTTAGTTATGTGTGTACTCATGCATGCATTTATTTGGATCACAGTTGTGCGTTTCCAAACTAATAGGAAAAATTACCCTAAATCACCAACTTCACCTGCAAAATAGGAAGAAATCAATGTTTTCTTTGCCATAAGGTTGAATTAGCAATGGCCTTTGAGTGTTTATGGGACAGCCTTTTCCTTAGTTTTCTCATGGTTTCTCAAAGACTGGAGAAGGCCTTGCAGTTCACTGAAAGTACTGCAGAACTAATGTACAAGCTTAACAGAACCCAGCTATCTTTCAATTTCATATTAATTTTAAAAAAAAAACATTTTTATTAAGTAACCTCAACATAATAAAGGTATAGAATAAAAAAAATTAAAGAAAAGCATGGGTAGGGAATATATATTTCCATAGGTCTAATGTAGCATTATAATAAAGTAGAAGTGGCTCATCTGGCTGTGTTTCCTGTACGGTCTCTCTCGCACGGGTTACATCAATCCTGCAAGTTTTCCTGTCCCCATTACATCTCGAGAAATTAGGGAAGATCTCTTAGGAGCCTCTGGCCATACCCATCTTGCTTTTTTTTTTTTTGGTATATATATATATATATATATATATATATATATATATATATATATATATATATATATATATATATATATATATATATATATATATATATATATATATATATATATATATATATATATATATATATGTCTTTGGTTGTTCGGGTTTTCTCCGTGTAAAATTGGAAGTGTCTTGGTAGCGTTTGAAGTCAAAGTCGAAACGTCGCCAAGACACTTCCAATTTTACACGGGAGAAACCCAACAACCAAAGACCTATATACAAACACCGTGAAAACCTCAGAAAACAAATATATATATATATATATATATATATATATATATATATATATATATATATATATATATATATATATCCATTTTCCAACATCATATTTATGTACAATCTGTTATCCATCATTAATCATTAATTTTTATTTATTGCTGATTCGGGCCTGCCCAACTGCCACTTCCTTTCTTCATAACCTCCCTCTACTCTCTACTACTTTCCTCTCCTTCATCTCCTTCACTTTACTACTTCCTCTCCTCCTTCTCCACTCCTCCCTTCTTCCACCCTTTCTAACCTTCTTATTCCCCTCCTCCTTCTCAGCTCTTTCCTACCTACTTTCTTCCCTCCTTCTACTCCTCTCTCCCTTTCTTTCTGAAATGGCAGTCGGGCAGCCCTAATATCATTTCAAATTTTAATTTCATATCTTCAATCATTACTGTACATTAATAACCAATCCATGTATCATTTCCCCTCTCCCCACTTCCCCCTCCTCCCCCCTTCCCCCCCACCCCACCCCCGAACTTCCCAGAGCAAATACCGGGTATTATGACCAACAATCACAAGCTAAAATATACAAAATATACATAAACTTCCACCCCCCTCTAAAACTTTAAATCCCCTCACAATAAAAATAAAGAGATAAGAAAGAATAATAAGAAAAAAGAAAAAAGAAAAGGAACAATACCAATACAATCTTTCCTTCACATATTACTTCTTCTTACAGTCCATTTTTAAAATTAGTCCATCTTCTCAAATTCAAATTTACTCCACTTGTATATTCCTTCAAATTTCATAAGTCCATTTCTTAAATTAAAGTCCACCTTCTCAAGCTCAAATTTTCATCACTTATATATTTCTTCAATTGTCATAACATTTAATGTCCAATCTTCCAATATTACCCCATCAATCAAATATCATTATGAATAAAGTCTCTCAGATACAATATTTCCAGCTTAACTTCATAACTTTTGCTGTCTATAAACTTATATCCAAAGAGTATCAATTAAAACGAATAATCATTTAAGTTACATCCACAATATAACAGTAAACAATTAACATAATTACATCCACATTATCTAAATTCATAAATTTTACTTTCCATCCTTCACAATTAAATAGTATTATCCCATAGGTTTATACCTTACAAATAACAAATAACAAAAATCCTGTAATTTATATCCTAAACAAATCAATTCTAGAAATTAACCATAATCATCATATTCACATCTTAAACATTCCTCCCCTCTCCTATTCTATTTTCCATCATCTCCAAACCAGTTAACTTAGCATCTAACAACAAAGGATTCCCACTCTTTAAAACATTAATGTAGAAATGTCTTGCTTTCATAACTGTACTAAGAAAATACTTTCTACCTCTAAAATTCACTGACAGACCCATTGGAACTTCCCATCTAATATATATCTGATGTTTCTTAAACTCATCCACTAAAAAAGCAAATTCTCTTCTCTTTCTTAACATTTTAGGAGGATTTTCCTTCATTATTTTTATATTTTGTCCCAATATTTGAAATTTATTTTTATAAAAGGCTTGCAAAATTTCATACCTAACCTTTTTAGTTGTAAAATAAATAACCACATCCCTCGGTAATCTATTTTGTCTTGCCCACCAAGAATTAACATGATAAATTCTTTCAATATTAATCTCAAAGTCTTCTGGCTCCACACCCTTTATCTGAGCTAAAGTTTGCGTAAAAATCTCTTTTAAATTTTCCTTCTTACTTTCCTCCAACCCCCTCACCCTTATGGCATATTCCATTAATCTATATTGTAATATTACTCTTTCTTCATCTGCCCTATCTACCTTTGCTGTATATCTTCCATCTTATTATCTAAGTTCCAATGTATCCTCTATTAGGGGCTTGCAGGCTTCTTGCAAACAAATGCTAGAACTCCAGTTCCTGCTCTGTCCGTGTTACAATCCATCACAAATCCATTTCTGCGGCGGAGATTGGACGCTACTTTTTTTCTACCAAAAGGCAGATGCCCTCTGAGTCCAGAGCTTCTTTCAGGCTTTAGAAGGAGCACTCCCCTCAAACCTCCAGAAACTTTTCTGGGGCTTCTCCGGGTGGCTCAACATCAGCCCGAATGCTCATCTCTCCCTCTTTGCCTGAGGAGGAGATTTTCAAGCTGCCGGACAGCTGATTTACACTGTCCTGGCAGCTCTACAGACTATGGGTTAGCGGTCTAAAAAAGACTGCCATCAACGAAGCGGAGCCAAATCGGAAGCCATACCCATCTTGCTTTCGTTGGCTAACTTACTTTTACCTGGTGGGTAGCAAAGCTGTGCTTTTTTGCTTTGTCTCCCACATACCTAACAGTAAGAGAGCTATCAAGGATCCTCAATATAATTGCTTGCCACATTGGGTCTAATTTCTGTAAGCAAACTTTTATAGTCCCCTCAAAACCATGCTTTTGTTTTACCAAAAAAGATAAAAGAAAAAGACTGGAGCATCAGGATTGTGGCTTAAAGTAGAGCAAAGAACAGCCTTGCACACTGGTGTTTGGCTCCATCTCACTCTTTGAAGGTATAGATTATGACCAGACTATAGGTCTATTAACAGAAAAGTGGGCTATAATGGTGACCTCTTGGCTGATTAAAGGTTTCCTGCTCTCCTCTTGGCAAGTGCAGACTTCAGAGCAATTACCACTGTAAAATTCCAGTAGAAGGTCTTTCCAGTGTTCTTCAAACTTGGCAAATTTAAGACATAAGGACCTCAACTGCCAGAATTCCCTGGCCAGCACTCTGTAGAGAAAATACTGGGACTTGAAGACTTCATGACTTAATTTTTTTAAGTTTGAGAAACAGTGGAAAATATCATTGCAGCAGAAGTGGCAAAAGAAAAAAAATCTGCTTTTTATAATGTACAAGCAAGTCTTTTTTTTTTCTATTTTATGATGTATAATGTATATCAGTTCCAGAAACCATTTCCATTTATTTCTTTTTCAGACAGTACTAAATGCAAGATAGTTGTCTTGACAAGAGAGCAAAAACATTTTAGTATTGCATCTGCCCCTTGGATAAGTAGATGCTTGAAAGTTAACATTTTATTTATTAGTTTTGAGTGCATATTTGCTTTTTCAGTTTGGTCTTTGCTGCCTTTTCCAGTTCTTGCATACTTTGACAAGTGGCTTCTTTCTTATATCAAAAACTTAGTTAAGAGCTTGGTTCTTCAAATATCTAAGCAGCAAGAACATTGAAGCATAGCTTATTCCAGGAATGATGAAACCATTTTTCCTGGGACTGCTGAAAAGAGAAAACTCAATATATCATCAGAATTTTTTCATGGGAAATAAAATATTAACCCTTAAAGGAAAAAACGGGGAAAAAAGACTGGAAACAATGAAGGAACTCTGCAAGGATTCAGTTCAGTGGTGGGTTCCTACCAGTTCGCCCCGGATCAGGAGAACCAGTAGCAGCAGTGGCAGGAGATTCCCTGACCCACCCAGACATCTCTGTGCATGCCCACAAACGAACCAGTAGTGACAGGGTTTGAAACCCATTACTGATTCAGTTTTATTATTAGACTAATGCGGCTCTTGTCAACTGATTCTGAATGGCATACATACTCCCTAAAAAAGTAATTTGGGAATAAAAGGTACATATTTACATTTAAATGTAAATACATTCACATAGAAGAAGTGGAAGGCAGGGTGGAAGGAGGAGACTGCTAATGAGCAAGCAGAGGCCAAAAGTTTCTGCCAATGGGTTAACATGAAATAGAGATTATGAACGCCTTTCTTATCTGATTTACAAAAAAATTCTAAGCAGAGAAACAGCCCTTAAGCAATGTATCATTATCTTAATTACAAGAATCTGACATAAACTTTATAGATATGCTTAGAAAATAAAAAAAAAATCAGGATAGGATAGGATAGGATAGGATAGAAACTTTATTGTCACTTTAGATGTACACTAATCAGCATACATTAAAATGAAATTTTGTTGCATTCAGCTCTCAAAAGATAACCATTATGCATATACACCCACCCACCCACCCCACACACAAATATTACATAGAGAAACATCACAGTCTAGTTCAGATATATGTTGTTAGTTGCGAAGTCGTGTCCTACCCATCACAACCCCATGGACAACATTCCTCCAGGCTTTCCTGTCCTCTACCATCCTCTGGAGTCCATTTAAACTCATGCCTACTGCTTCAGTGACTCCATCCAGCCACCTCGTTCTCTGTCGTCCCCTTCTACTTTTGCCTTCAATCTTTCCCAGCATTAGGCTCTTCTCCAGTGAGTCCTTCTTTCTCATTAGGTGGCCAAAGTATTTCAGTTTCATCTTCAGGATCTGGCCTTCTAAAGAGCAGTCAGGGTTGATTTCTAGAACTGACTTGTTTGTTCACCTTGCAGTCCAAGGGACTCGCAGGAGTCTTCTCCAGCACCAGAATTCAAAGGCCTCAATTCTTTGGCGCTCAGCCTTTCTTATGGTCCAACCTTCACAGCCATACATTGCAACTGGGAAAACCATAGCTTTGACTATACGCACTTTGGTTGGCAGGGTGATGTCTCTGCTTTTTAGTACGCTGTCTAGATTTGCCATAGCTTTCCTCCCCAGGAGCAAGCGTCTTTTAATTTCTTGGCTGCAGTCCCCATCTGCAGTAATCTTGGAGCCCAGGAAAATAAAATCTGTCACTACCTCCATTTCTTCACCATCTATCTGCCAGGAATTGAAAGGGACGGATGCCATGATTTTAATTTTCTTAATGTTGAGTTTCAAGCCAACTTTTGCACTCTCCTCCTTCACCCGCATCAAGAGACTCTTTAGTTCCTCTTCGCTTTCTGCCATTAGAGTGGTATCATCTGCATATCTGAGGTTGTTGATATTTCTTCCAGCAATCTTAATTCCAATTTTTGATTCATCTAGCCTTGCCTTTCTCATGATGTGCTCTGCATATAAGTTAAATAGGCAGGGTGATAGTATACAGCCTTGCTGGACTCCTTTCCCAATTTTGAACCAATCAGTGGTTCGGTGTCCAGTTCTCACTATGGCTTCTTGACCCGCATACAGGTTTCTCAAGAGACAGATAAGATGGTCTGGTACTCCCATCTCTTTAAGAACTTGCCACAATTTGTTGTGATCCACACAATCAAAGGCTTTAGCATAGTCAATGAAGCAGAAGTAGATGTTTTTCTGGAACTCCCTAGCTTTCTCCATGATCCAGCGTATGTTGGCAATTTGATCTCTAGTTCCTCTGCCTCTACGAAATCCTGCCTGTACTTCTGGTAGTTCTCGATCCACATATTGCTGGAGCCTAACTTGTAGGATTTTAAGCATAACCTTACTAGCATGCGAAATGAGTGCAGTGGTGTGATAGTTTGAACATTCTTTGGTATTGCCTTTCTTTGGAATTGGTATGTAAACTGACCTTTTCCAATCCTGTGGCCATTTTTGAGTTTTCCAAATTTGCTGGCAAATTGAGTGTAGCACTTTTACTGCGTTGTCTTTTAAGATTTTGAATAGCTCAGCTGGAATACTGTCTCCTCCACTAGCTTTGTTGTTGCTTAGATTTCCTAAGGCCCATTTGACTTCACATTCTAAGATGTCTGGCTCAAGGTTAGTGACCACCCCATCGTGGTTATCAGGGATGTTAAGCTCATTCTTGTATAGTTCTTCTGTGTAATTTTGCCACCTCTTCTTAATCTCTCCTGCCTCTGTTAAGTCCCTGCCATTTTGGTCCTTTATCATGGCCATCTTTGCATGAAATGTTCCCTTCATATCTCCAATTTTCTTGAATAGATCTCTGGTCCTCCCTATTCTATTGTTTTCTTCTATTTCTTTGCACTGTTCATTTAAGAATGCATTCTTATCTCTTCTTGCTATTCTCTGGATTCTGCATTCAACTGGATGTATCTTTCTCTTTCTCCCTTGCATTTCACTTCCCTTCTTTCCTCAGCTATTTGCAGAACTTCCTCAGACAGCCATTTTGCTTTCTTGCGTTTCTTTTTCTTTGGAATGGTTTTAGTTGCTACCTCTTGTACAATGTTGCGAACCTCCATCCATAGTTCATCAGGCACTCTGTCTATCAGATCTAATTCTTTAAATCTATTTGTCACCTCTACTGTATATTCATCAGGGATATGATTTAGTTCATACCTGAGTGGCCTGGTGATTTTCCCTACTTTCTTTAGTTTAAGCCTAAATTTTGCAAGAAGAAGCTCATGATCTGAGTCACAGTCAGCTCCTGGTCTTGTTTTTACTGACTGTATAGAGCTTTTCCATCTTTGGCTGCAGAGCACATAGTCAATCTGATTTCTGTGTTGACCCTCTGGTGATGTCCATGTGTAGAGTCGTCTCTTAGGTTGTTGGAAAAGAGTGTTTGCTATGACCACCATATTGTCTTGACAGAATTCTATCAGCCTGTGCCCTGTTTTATTTTGTACTACTGTGATATTAAATGGTTTGCCTTGGATTCGGACTGAGATCATTCTGTCATTTTGGGGATTGTATCCCAGTATTGCTTTTCCTACTTTTTTATTGATTATGAAGGCCACTCCATTTCTTCTGAGGGATTCTTGCCCACAGTAGTATACCTGATAGTCATCTGAATTAAATTAACCCATTCCTGTCCACTTTAGTTTGCTGATTCCTAAGATGTCGATGTTCAGTCTTGTCATCTCTTGTTTGACCACATCCAGCTTGCCTTGATTCATGGATCTTACATTCCAGGTTCCTATGGAGAAAAAATCTTTACAGCATTGGACTTTCCTTTCACTATCAGATACATCCACAGCTGAGCGTCCTTTCGTCTTTGGCCCAGTCACTTCATTCTTTCTGGCACTACTAGTACTAGCCCGCCGTTCTTCCCCAGTAGCATATTGGATACCTTCTGACCTGAGGGGCTCATCTTCTGACGTCATATCTTTTTTCCTTTTTGTACTGTCCATGGGGTTTTCATGGCAAAGATAGTGGAGTGGGTTGCCATTTCCTTCTCCAGTGGATTACGTTTTGTCAGAACTCTCTGCTATGACCTGTCCGTCTTGGGTGTCCCTGCACGGCATAGCTCATAGCTTCATTGAGCTATGCAAGCCCCTTCGCCACGACAAGGCAGTAATCCATGAAAGGGTTGGATATATACATATATGTATATGTATGTGTGTGTGTGTGTGTGTGTGTATACACATATACATATACATATATTCTGAGGTTTTCGCGGGTGTTTGTATGTAGGTCTTTGGTTATTTGGGTTTTCTCCCGAGTAAAATTGGAAGTGTCTTGACGATGTTTCAACGAAGTCTCATTCGTCATCTTCAGGCTGGTGTTTACAGCTTCGTGCTTCTAGGAGCAATGTGTGATCGCAGCTGCATTGCTGTTGTTGCTCACCAACTCAAACCCCCTGCAACTCAGACTAACCTGAGCACAACCAAGCCCCCCCCAAACAGAACACCCCCCATCCAATCAGAGCACAGCCAAACTCTCAACCAATCAGAACACACCTCCACCCAATCAGAACACAGCCAAGCTCCCAACCAATCAGTTCAAACCCCCACTAGTAGTTAAAAGGAAAAAACAGCTCCGATCACACATTGCTCCTAGAAGCACCACATGACCCCTGTATCTTAGAATAGGTTTCTTCTCCATAAAGACACAAATACTAAAGACTAAATCTTTGGATTACTAGTTCATAGTCATTATAGCCACAAATGCTAACTCCATAATGAGCTGGAAAATTGCTGCACAATGAAAACTGGAAACTGATAAATTTTCAAAGTTTTTTTTTTAAATTAAAAACTTTATGAAATACAAAACTAACTTGCTTATAAGGATGCTTTCCTTTTAATAATAACTTTATTGACTTGTGCTATTTATGTTTAATGGCTGTCACCCAGCTGATTAGCATTGCTACAGGGATGGGTTCTACTTACCTTTACTACTGGTTTGCAATGGGAATGCGAAATTTGTATTATTAGAATTCTTGGAGGATACCTGAGGAGGAGAATTGAGATTGTTTTAACATGATTGCTAATAATTTGATGTGGTGGAGTATACTCAATATGGTGGCCAGTCTATAATTATTTATAATTATTTTGCTCATTCTCTATGTCGTGTCCCCCTCCCCCTCTGACAACCGGGTCTCGGAAGTCTGTATCAAGCATGTCCATGAAGCCTCTGCAGCTTTGCCAAATTCCTTTCAGATTTCTCAGGGCAGGCAGGAATCTAAGTTGTGACTTCAGCAAACCAGATGAGACTTTGCTTGACTCAAAGTTGCTTGACTCAAGCTGATCCTTTATATAGGCTGTGGGGTGTGGCTCCATGACTCAGCACTTATCCAGGCCTGCCCCTCCCTTCCTTCTGCTGACATCGCCTCTCAGAGCTCCGGAAGCGGGTATCTGTCCACTGTGGATTCCCTTCCTCTGAATCTGCTGCTGGTAATTCTAGCACGTGGCTGGATCCCTGCTCACATGCTGTAGGAATGAGGCTTGTTTGTTCATTCCTGACATTCTGTCCGGGCATGGTGCCAGGGCTGGGGGCCGGAGGCATGCCAGGCCGTTCCTCTTCATTATCAGACTCTGAATCTTATAGCAGGCCCGGAGGAGGCGGGAGGGGCCCGGCTGAGGAGAGGAGGGAGGACGAGGCACAACACTGGGCTGGATAGCTCAAGCTGGTACAGCCTGTTATTAAGAACACAAAGCCTGCAATTACTGCAGGTTCAAGCCCGGCCCAAGGTTGACTCAGCCTTCCATCCTTTATAAGGTAGGTAAAATGAGGACCCAGATTGTTGGGGGGGCAATAAGTTGACTTTGTAAAAATATACAAATAGAATGAGACTATTGCCTTATACACTGTAAGCCGCCCTGAGTCTTCGGAGAAGGGCGGGGTATAAATGTAAAAAAACAAAACAAAAAACAACATTCTACAATAACCCAAACTATCAATTTTTTAAAACTCTCCTCCAAATAATGAAATCTGATTTAGTTGAGAAGACTCCGTTCTATGTCTTCAATATTTTTTAAAACTATATCACATTGCTTGTTTGAATTGTTATGGAATGTAGTCTGGATTTCCAGAAGGGAGGGAAAGGGGGACTGTATTCCAGAGGTTCAAGAGCAGTGGTGGGATTCAGCTGGTTTGGGCTGTTCTGTTCTCTGAACAAAGGCTCAGGAAGGGAGGTGAGGCAGGTTAAACACTTCACAACGGTTTATTTTGCTAACAAGAAAGGTGTCAGGCCTGGAAACCATACTAGACTTTAGGGTTCCAGACGCTGCCACATTTTTCCCCTGAGGGGGAGAAGGGGGGCTGAGGGGTATGGTAACATTCTTCAAGCGGTCAAGGTCGGATGGTGTTCACATCTGCAGGAAGAGTGGCAAGAAGACATTCGAAAGAACTGGGAGAACGTGGGACCATGTGACCATCAAAGGGGTCAGGGGGGTGGGACTCTTGGGGTTTGTATAACTGGGAAAAGAATCTGGAAATTCAGTTTCGGAATTTCACTCATCGTGTGCCAGTTTCCTCATGCTAGTAAAGAACTCTGAAAAACAATGGCTTCTGAGTTTTTTTATGCAGAAGAGGTTTTTCTGGAACCTTGACATTATTCCAAAACTCATAACTTTCTTTTGCTAACGGTACCCTCTCCTCCGCTCAGAGGGGGCCCGTTAGGGGGGTGCTGGGCCCCAGCCTCCGCAACCTCCACAGCGGTGCAAGACCCAACGAAGATGGAAGAGCAGCAAGCTGAAAGCGTGGATGTAGCACAGAAGCTTGAATCTCACGATTTAGTTGAAATCGCCTACTTCCCATCGGATGATATGACTCAAAAACCCGAAGTTGTAGACCTGCTTGTCAGCTTGGAGCACGGCCCAAAGATTCCGATTCATGGGTAAGCTGTCGTTCGGGAGAAAACATTTCTCCGGGGCAGAATGGAGAGCCCCCTCCCTCTTCTCCACCTCACTGGAGGACAGTAAAACCCGGAGAATCGGGAGAGTCGCTGGATTGGGACCTGAGAAACCCCCTGAAATCCCAGTCCCTATTAGACCTCCCTGAAACTTTTGAGCGTTTGGAAGTGAGGCTTCGTATAAGCTCAGCTCACCCACCTCGAGAGCCTTTAGCTCAGCCTAAATTCACCTTCCCTCCCACCAGAGAGGGAGAAATTACATAAGCTCAAATCCGTTCCGATGAACGCAGGAGGACTTCCCTTCCCTCCTTCAGACGGCAGGGAGTTCAGGCAGCACCAGGGACTTGGGGGGAATCGCAACTCCCCCCTCCAATTGACTTTTCCCGCCAACAGAGGCCTACGCTGCCTCCAGCTGCTTCTATTCCTCCTGGTTGGGCATTTTATCCTGGACAAGGGTGGATCCAATACCAATGGCAACCAGCCAGTTCAGCACCTTTCTTTCCTGGGGGCCCCAGGCCGATTTTTGCCTCGTCAGCTGAAGCATTTCAAGGACTTCCTTCTCAGCAGCCATGGGGCATTCCACCCCCCTTCACAACTCAGCAACCAGCTACAACAGCAACGGCCGTCCCCCAAATCCCTCTTCAACCGCAAGCAGGCCAGCTAAACCCACCTGCACCCCCTCACCCAGCCCCACCCCCTTTCAAACCAACCTTTGATGGGAATCCACACCACCTGGCTTACTTTCTCAGCAGAACTGAGGCTTACGTTGAACAATATAGACATCAATACCCATCAGAGAGAAGCCTAATCAATGCCATCTCGGATGGTATGAACGTGGGGCTAGCCTCAGAATGGATAGCTCAACTACACAATGAACGTGCACCAGAATTAAACGATGTTCACGGATTCATGGCACTGCTTCGCAACCGGTTTCAAGATGATGACCTAATTGCAGAATGTGAAACCACCTTAAAAACGATGAAGCAAGGTAACAAACCTCTAAAACAATTTGTATGGGATTTCAGAAGGGTTGCTGACAATCTTAGACATTGGCCAGATCGCATCGTCCTCCACTACTTCAAAGAAGCCATTGATCAAAACATCAGAAAAGCCTGCTCCACCAGAGGAATTCCAGAACAACTAAATGACTGGTACAACATGTCCATCGCTCTGGACAGAGAATTCAACCCCCTCCAAAGCCAATCACCAACTACAACTCCACAACGACCACCTACAAGACCCTCCCTCTTAAGACCAACCACACCCTCCACCTTTCAGCCTTCAACAATAATCAAATGCTATCGTTGTGGAAAACTAGGACATCGGGCGTCAGTTTGCCTAAACCTGCAAAAGACCTTGATAAAAGGCTAACAGTGACTCGCTCTGCTTAGCTAAGTACCTTGGAGAGCGAGCAGCATTTGAGGCACTGACAGCTCTTTTATACTGAGCTGTCAGAAGTTGGGCCAATCAGGAGCAGCCAATTTCCTGCCAGCTAGTTGCGGGCACATGGACCGATCCGCTTCTCTATTGTCCACACATGCTTGCCGTCCGGACGTAACATCCTTTTCTTTCCGAATGGCACATGTGTAATCGGCGAGGTATGCTGGGCATCTCCAGCTCCTCCCTGATCTGTGCAATCCAGTGGATTCAGATGGGATAGGAGGATCTATGCTTGGTGCCACTGGAACTCCTGGAGACTGCTTGTCATCTTCTCGAGGGTCTCATTCAGCAACACAGGTACAGGAACAACAGGTGAATCTGTGGTCCGCTCGTCGTCGATTTGAGACTCAAGAAGTTACTTGTTCTCTACAGTCGAGACTCCAGTGGTCCCAGATGTGATAGGCCTCAATAGTGACTCACTAGTGAGACTCTCGTGTGGAGACAAACGGTGACACCACAGTTGGTCCACATGTTTCCGCCAAGTATGGCCATCCCCTAGCTGAACTCTATATGAATGGGGACCCGTCCCCTCAATTATTTGGCCTGGCAATCAGTGAGGGTCTCCCCGTAATTTTGGGCATACACCCACTCTCCTTGAAAGGAACAGGTCCTACCATTTGAGTTCAGAGGTTTCTCGAGAAAATAATCAAGGTTTAAATGGTCCAGGTCTATTCTCAGATGGCATCCCATTAACAACTCAGCTGGGCTGCGGTTTGTTGTTGGGCATGGGGTCACATGTTGCATTAACAAGTAGGTGGCTAATTTAGCTTGCCAGTCCCCGGGCCCTAGTTTGGTGAGGGCCTCCTTGGCCAATCACACTGCCCTTTCAGCAAGGCCATTTCCTGCCAGGTGGAATGGAGCCACCATGGCATGCCTAATTCCATGTTTCGCTAAATAAGTTTGGAAGGTAGCGGAGGTCAGTTGAGACCCATTGTCTGTTACAATTATGTCAGGTAGGCCGTGGGTTCCGAATAATTTTCTCAGTGCCCAGACTACTGCTTCCGCTGTGGTTGAGGCCATTGTTACCACCTCAACTCACTTAGAATAGGCAACCTCGTGACCATAAAGGTATGGCCTTGGAATGGCCCCATGAAATCTAAGTGAACTCAGGACCAGGGGGCCTTCAGAACCTCCCATTCCCTAACTGGAGATATAGGATGGGCTGATCTGGTGTGCTGGCACTGCTGGCACTCTGCGACCCAGTTTGAAATTGCTTCATCTAACTTGGGCCACCATAGGTAACTGCAGCCTAGAGCCTTCATCTGGGCAATGCCCGGATGGCCATTATGCAAAGTTTCTAGGATGTGCCATCAAAGTTCTACAGGAATTACCACCCTGGTGCCCCACAACAGGCAGCCCTGCAATGTTGACAGTTCCTGTTGCTGGATTTTATAGGGTTGGAACTCAGAATCTATTTGCTCTAGGGGCCACCCCCTCCTCACCCAGTCTAGAAACTGGCATAGGACTTTGTCCTTGGCAGTGTACCTTGCAACATCAGCAGCAGACACTGGACTCTGCTGGTCATCGATCTGGAGAATCGACGAGGCCGGAGTAGGGTCAGGGACGTGGGCAGGAAGGGGGCATCTGCTAAGCACATCGGCATTTCCTAAGGCCTTACCCGGGTGATGAGTCAGGTGATAGTTGTAGACTGTCATCCTCGGGGACAGGATCTGTGGGGACTGGCGATCATTGGCCAGGATTCCCAACAGTGGTTTGTGATCGGTGAAGATGTGAAAAAAACGGCCATATAAATAATCATGGAAACGTTTAATGCCGGCCACAATGGCCAGTGCCTCCTTGTCAATGTGCCCGTAATTTCATTCAGTGGCAGATAGAGTTCTTGAAAAGTATGCAGGGCCTCGATCCTCTTAGGCAGACGATGGTTCAAAACAGCCCCACCCCATAAGGTGATGCATCACAGGTCAAAGTCAGGGGAAGGTTGCTGTTATACTGGACTAAAACAGTCTGATGTGAGAAGTTTCTTGACAGCTTGGAAAGCATCAGCCTCCTTGCATCCCCAAGCCCAAGGTGTCATTTTATCAAGCAGCCGGTGGAGCGGCTCAGCGACCGTCGCCTTGTGATGCCCCAGGAAAGATTGTAGGTCAGATCTGCTGGTAGGTGGTGGGGTGTTTTGTATTGTTTGCACCTTTACAGGCATTGGGTGAAGGCTGGCAGCATCAACGAGGTAGCCCAAGAACTCCACCTGTGGCACTCCCAATCTGCATTTGTTGGGCTTGAGTTTGAGCCCTGCTTGCCAGAATCGAGATAACATGGCATGAAGGCGGCTGGCTAGTTCAGCTTCAGTCGTGGCAGAGACAAATATGTCATCAAAGTAAGGAATTACTCGCTGCAAGCCATGCAGCAGCCTTTCCATGAGGCATTGAAAAATGCCAGGGGCGACATAGACCACAAATTGCAGTTGTCTAAAGCAGAATGCACAGCAGTGGGTGACTATAGTCTGTGCTATTGCAGTGGCGTTGTCCACCTCTAATTGCTGATAGGCTTGCGCCACATCCAACTTTGCAAAAATTGTGCCATGGCCCAATGAATGGAGCAGGTGCTGTACCACTGGAACAGGATACGGGTTAGCTTGCAGTGCTTTATTGATGGTTGCTTTGTAATCCACACAGATGCAGTTAGAGCCATCAGATTTGAGTGGAATGACAATCGGTGTCTCCCAACGGGCATGATCTACTGGCTCAAAATGCCCTGCGCTAACAATTTATCAATTTTGTTATTGATTTGTGCACGAAGTGCAAATGGCACTCTACGAGGCTTAAACCGTATAGGGACGATTTTGGGATCCAAATTAAAGGAGATGAATGTACTGGTATATTTGCCAAGCTCCTCACTAAATAAATCTGAGAATTCACTGAACAAGTCAGAGAATATGTCAGACGCGGTGGCATGAATACCGGTGATAGTCAATCCTAAAGCGTTGAACCATTTTAATCCCAATAAACTAGGCAGCGTGCTATCAACAACAATTAATTTAAAGCAGCTCTTGTATTTGATCATAAACCTTCCTGATCCTAAAACTAGAATATGATTACCTTGGTAGTCACGAAGCCGGAATTTACAAAGGGTTAAACGCCTCTTTGCCATTGATAGCACTAAGTGTTTAAGAGTGCTCCACAAAATTAGTGACATGGAGGAGCCGGTGTCTAATTCCATTTTACAAGGTTTACCTTCTATGATAACTGTGAGGAAAAATTTTTTCCTCAAGTTTGACTTTGCCTGACCTATAACTGTCTCAGGGTGGCAGGCACTCCTTTAAATAGTAAAGCATTCTTCCTCAACCCTTCCCTGCCTATTCTGAGGTCAGTAGTCCTGGCTGGGTCTTGGAAAACTATTATTGTTATTGTTAGCTGGCTGGCTTGCCTTACAGACCCTGGTTAGGTGGCCTTTTTTTCTACATCGCCTGCAGTCAGCGTTCCTGAACCTACATCAGAAGGGGAATGATTCCCTCTGTACCCTGCACGTGGGGCTTGTGTCCTTTTTCCTTCAAAACTTACGTCCTCCTTGTCCTCTGACAGGTGGTCAGAGTTGACCACAGCCTCGTCTTGGTGAACCGTGGTGGTTTTCTGGGCAACTTGCGGACTGAGGTTCTTCCTTATCTCCATGACTGATTTAGCAGATAATTCAGAGACTCTAGCCTTATGTATTGCAGTTTGCCACGTAATACCTGTTCTAGCTAATAGCTGACATTGCAAACGGATATTCTTGACCCCACATATTAGCTGGTCCAAAAGGATATCCTCTAGATTGTCCCTAAAGTCACAATACAAGGCAGCTGCTCTTAATGCTGCCATGTATTGACAAATGATTTCTTCTTCTGTCTGGAAACGTTGCCGAAACGCATAGCATCTAGCAACTTTTGAGGGTAAGGGTTGGTAGTGCTCCTTTAAAATGGCTAACAATGTCTCCCAGGGCACATCCTGGACTGTCTGAGGTGCCAGTAATGCCCTGGCCATCTCAAACATGCCATGTCCGCAGATGTTGAGAAAAACAGCTAACTTACTACAAATGACTTTTGTAGTCATTTGCGGCCAGGAAACAGTTAAAATGATCTAAGAAGGAGTCCCAGGTTTCCACCACCTGGTTGAAAGATGCAAATGTAGATAGGGTGGACATGTTCCAGGAGAGCAGCATCTGTCCTTAGAATTTGCGATGTCTCGTTGCCGTGGCTCAGCTCAGTGCTTCAGCTCTTTTAAGTGGCTTCGCTTGACCTGCTGTCTCAGGGCAATCCCATCCCCCATCACTAGTTGTTCTGTTCGCTGAACAAAGGCTGAAGAAGGGAGGCGAGGCAGATTAAACACTTCACAATGGTTTATTTTGCTAACAAGAAAGGCTAACAGTGACTCGCTCTGCTTAACTAACTATCTTGGAGAGCGAGCAGCATTTGAGGCACTGACAGCTCTTTTATAACAAGCTGTCAGGAGCTGGGCCAATCAGGAGCCACCGATTTCTCGCCAGCTGCTTGCCGGCACACGGACCAATCCACTGCTCTATTGTCCACACATGCTTGCCGTCCAGACGTAAAATGGCCACTTTGCTTGAACCAATAGTTAAATTGCTGGCTGGCTCTGCCCTTTCCCTCTCCTTCCAGGAGTCCCAACATGCTCCATTTTGGCTCCCTGGTAAGTATAGGGAGGCTTCCTAGGCCCAAAAATGGGGTGCCCCTCTGTGGCCCGTTTTCACTCCCAGGAAGCTTCAGGGAGGCCTCCAAGGGTCAAAATGGGAATGGGGGGCACATTTTTCCCCCACGGCCCATTTTTGCTTCCAGGGGGGTTCAAGAGGCCGAGTGCTGCCTGTCACACCCCAGCCACACCCACCATGGCCACGCCCACCCAGCTGGTCATTAGGGCAGAGAACTGGTTGTTAAATTATTTGAGTCCCATCACTGTTCAAGAGACAGTGAAGATTAGATAGTTTGGTTGGGAGAATGAAGGTCAAGATACCTCCTCTCTAGACATTATCAGTAAGAATATATATTTAATGAAGGACGAGTTGCTTTAGTTTTGCAAGTTGTTTGTCTGAACATGAGGAACAATAAAGTAAACTGGTTGGAAGTTACTCACTGTCTTTCTTGGGTTTTGATAGCCTGATAGGAATCCATTTAATCATATTCGCAATATCTATTCTCTATAAATCCAGCTCACTAAGCAAATCACAAACTCCATCAAAATAATTCAATTCCACTTTGAGAAAAATGGGGCCCTCAAAGCAGCTTATGAATTTTTTCAAAAATCACATATGGATAAATACCGATGTATGTTTTGTATTATTATTCATGTATCACTGTTATTGAGAGAAGCTTATATAAGAGTAACATCTTTTTAAAATGCATTTGGAGCTTTTTTTAAGGAGAAAAAGGATAATCTAGGAGAGGGTACGGTGGATTTATTTTCAACGTAGGCTAGTTTTGAAAGTCTTGATCTATAATCCCATCCTGTTCTGCATCTATATTAAATCTGGTTTCTTTTATCCATCATCCATTAACGTCATTAAAAGCATCTGATTTTTAAATGTATATTGTATGCATTCTTTCCAAAGCCCTATTTGTATTTTGATATGTATAAACTGTTGAGAATTGTGTTGCCACATTCAAAGAACTGAAAAATTTGGTGAGTTCTAATCTGTCCTTTAATTCAATAATTATGGATTGGAAAAATCTGAGTAAGAATATATAAATGTTAATTTTTACAAGTTTTTCTAAATTTTACAGTTCTGATGTAGTGCTCTGGAATTCATATACCAATATATATACAAGATACCCAGGAATGAAAGTTTTATGTAGAGAAGGGAGATAAAGAAATATTTTTCACTCTTTTCATAGAGCAGAAATTGGGAATTCTTATTCAATTGTTGACAATACATTTAAGAAAAACAGCTCATTCTACAAAATATGGTTAACATATAAAATTCATTACTGCGGACTGTTTAGATTATGAAAGATATTTTTATAACAACTATTACTCTTGATGAATAGGTATATTACTTCAACTCAGTTGACAGAGAACAACTTCAAATAAGAGCTATTACTTTGCTGTCCTACTAAAGATAATCCTTAACTTATAACCATTCATTTAGTGACCGTTCAAAATGAGCAAAAGCAGAAAAAAAGTGACATGACCATTTTTCACACTTACAACTGTTGCAGCATCCCTGTGATCAAAATTCAGGAATTTGACAACTGGCATATATTTATGACAGTTGGATTTTCCAAGGTCATGTTATCACCATTTGAAACCTTCCCAGATGGCTTCCAACAAACAAATGAGGGAAGTTGGATTTGCTTAATGACTGCATGATTCACAGAACAACTGCATGAAGAATGGTTGCAGGAACTGTTTATGCCTAATTTAATGAAAAGAAGGACTAGGGGAGACATGATAGCAGTGTTCCAATATCTCAGGGGTTGCCACAAAGAAGAAGGAGTCAAACTATTCTCCTGAGGGCACGACAAGAAGCAACGGGTGGAAACTAATCAAGGAGAGAAGCAACTTAGAACTAAGGAGAAATTTCCTGACAGTTAGAACAATTAATCAGTGGAATAACTTGCCTCCAGAAGTTGTGAAATTTTTAAGAAGAGGCTGAATAACCATTTGTCTGAAGTGGTAGAGGGTTTCCTGCCCAAGCAGAGGGTTGGACTAGAAGACCTCCAAGGTCCCTTCCAACTCTGATGTTCTACCCTTTTCTAAAGCATTAATTCGCTTAACAATTGTGACAAAAATGTTGTAAAATGAGACACCACTCACTTAATGTCACTCATTTAGCAATGGAAATTTTGGGCTCAATTGTAATTATAATTGAGGGCCACCTGTAGTACTGCTCTGAGTTATCTTATTGGCCAGGATAATATATAGGATACTCAACTACGGATAGCTTTCCGGTGTACTAGGTTTTAGGATAACTTAGGCTGAGGTTTTCTTTATAACAAAAGGAACATGTGCTCTTTAAATCTCTGAGTCCTTATCTGATGTGCCTATGAATGTATGCACACTGACTGTTGGCTCTTTTGTTTGCATTTAATGAATTTACTGTTATATAATTCTGGATTGTAAACTGTTTTAGGTCAGAAATGCATAATTCTCGGTGTCTGAAAACTAACTTCTTACACTAGCATCCTTTATAAAAAATGTAGTGCTGATAGATGATACCTACCATCTAAGATCTGCATCTTTGTTTTTGTTTCTGTAGAAGATTGACTGTTAACAGCAGAAGCTATGTTATTATTGCTTGCAAGAGTTCAAGATTCCTTTGTCTGTCTGCTTGCCATTCTGTTGGGTAGTTTGCATAGAAAGAGCATGAACTGCTGATTTAGGGGTGGAAGTGGCAATTAGTGGAGCTGGGCTATAGTTTTGTGGGGGTTTTTTTTTGACAAGGCTGCTGAGTTAAAACGGTGAAGGACACAGAGAAGTGGGGGAAGGCTTTAGAAGCTGCCTCAGCAGTACACAAACTGTTATTGAATAAATGCTCCTTTAATCTGGATTCTGTAGTCAAGTGTGAAGTATCTTATCTGTAATTAATAATAAAAAGGAAAAATTCATAAAGTGAATCCTACCTTCTCGAGTAAAAGGAGAGTAATATTAAAGTGGTGTTCAAAAATTGGAAAATATGCTGTTAGATTCCAATGTCACACACAAAGGTACTCAGTGATGTTTCAGAACAAGGTTTCAGAATGCTTTTTGTTATGAAAATGTGGACATAGACAGAAGAACCAGAACATAATCTTCACCTGCTATGTAACAGTCTATCAAGATTACTATGGATAGTGTCTCAATACATATGCAGGCCAACTTATTCTGCCCAAAGACTACTTTTAAATGGTGTTTTATTGAGTGCCAGCCACACAGTTCTTGATTTACAGCCTTGCTAAGCAAGATGGTTGTTAATTGCACCTGATTTTACCACTTTTTTGGTCTGATTGTTAAGCAAATTACTGCAGTTGTTAAGTGAAACCCACAATTGTAAAGTGTATCTGGCTTCTCCCATTGACTTAGGTTATTGAAAGCTGGCTAGGAAGGTTGCAAAAGTGATTACATGACCTTGTGATGCTGCAACCACCAGAAGTATATGTTTGTTGCTAAGCATCCAAATTTTGATCATATGATTGAGGATGCTGCCAGGATGCTATGATGGTCATAAGTATAAGTCTTTTTTTTTCCAGTGCTATTTTAACTTCAAAGAGTTGCTAAACAAATGATATGTCAAAACCACCTGTATGAGATCGAAATAAGAGTTGCTTATAGAGTTTGTATAAATATAAATAAGAGTTATTTATATTTATAGCTCTGCTTCAAAATCTCAGAAGAGCTGCTATATATTGAAAAATGTCTTCTTCTTTCAGACCACATTTTTCTTCACTTTCTAACTTCCTGTGAGCCCCATAAAGAGGTAGAATTGTGACATCATTGACTTGGTAGTCAACATCCTTTGCACATGGTTGATTCAACACGCAAGAAGAAGACTGATCTTTTCCTAACAGACCCTTTCCTGTGCATGGAGAAAGATAGGTAAGATAGGTAGGAAAAGTGACAGTGGCAAGAAGGAAAAGGAAGAGTTCTGACCTCATCCATCATTGCCTCCGCTCCCCAAAGATGGAACATAAAGATTCCTTTTTTGCCGCTTTAAGCATTATGGGCATTACGGAGACCTGGTTGGGTCCAGAGGGGGGGGGGGTCCCCTTTGTTGAGCTGTGCCCTCCAGGTTTCCGAGCATTTCATCAGCCGAGGGCCCAAGGTAGGGGTTGGGGGGTGGCGGTTGTCATTAAGGAAGATCTAGAGCCAAGGGAGGCCACTGTTCCTCAGATTGCCGGCTGTGAATCCCTCTATGTGAGGTGGGGCCATAGGAATCAGTTGGGCTTGTTGATCGCATACCTGGCTCCTTGCTGCATGACCACAGCCCTGCCCGAGCTGTTGGAGGTACTTGCCGCTGTGGCGGTTGAGACCCCCAGACTTATAGTCATGGGGGATTTCAACCTGCCATCAGCTGGCTTGTTATTGACAGCAGCTCAGGAGTTCCAGGCTTCCATGACGGCCTTGGACCTGATTCGAGTAAATGATGGCCCTACACACATGGGGGGAGGCACGCTGGATCTGATTTATATCTCTGGACAGTGGTTAAATGATCTGGAATTAGATGATTTAGTAACAGAACCGATGTCATGGTCCGATCATTTTCTCCTTCGCCTAGACTTCCGAACCGCCACCCACCATCTCAGGGAGATGGAACCTATACGTTGGTTCCGTCCCAGGCGCCTGATGGACCCCGAGAGTTTCCTGATGGAGCTTGGGCCATTCCCTGAGGATCTGGCCCACGGCACGACTGAGGAACTAGTTGTGGCCTGGGAACAGGCCGCGGCTGGGGCCTTGGACCATGTCGTGCCTTTGCGGCCTCTGACCCGGCGCAGATCTCGTCCGGCCCCTAGGTTCTCCGAGGGGCTGAGGGAGATGAAACGCCAGAGAAGACGTCTAGAGAGCATCTGGAGGTCCAGTCGTTCCGAAGCTGATTGGACACTAGTTAGGTCCTATCCTAGGACCTACCTAGTGGCAATGAGGGAGGTGAGGTGCTCCTACGCCTCCACCCTCATTGCGTCGGCAGATAACCGCCCAGCCGCCCTGTTTCGGGTGACCTGCTCCCTCCTTCATCAGGAGGTGCGGGATGACCCTTTGCAGGGACGTGCCGAAGAGTTTAGTGGTTATCTATACGATAAAATCGCTCAGCTCCGGGATGGTCTGGACCAAAATTGGGATGATCCAAGCGAGGGAGAGGAGGCACGTCTTGTCGAGTCTGTTTGGGATGAGTTTGACCCTGTGGCTCCCGGGGGCGTGGACAGGTTGGCACGCCACCACATGTTTACTGGACCCGTATCCTTCCTGGCTGGTGCTGGCCACTCAGGAGGTGACACGAGGCTGGCTCCAGGGGATTATCAACGCTTCTTTGTTGGAAGGGGTTTTCCCTGCCGCCTTGAAAGAGGCAGTGGTGAGACCCCTCCTCAAGAAGCCCTCCCTGGACCCAGCTATTTTGGGTAATTATCGTCCGGTCTCCAACCTTCCTGGATGAAGCTGTCTATCTAGATCCATTCCAGTCCGGCTTCTGACCCGGATACAGCACGGAGACAGCTTTGGTCGCATTGGTGGATGATCTCTGGAGGGCCAGGGACAGGGGTTATTCCTCTGCCCTGGTCCTATTAGACCTCTCAGTGGCTTTTGATACCATCGACCATGGTATCCTGCTGCGCCGGTTGGGGGGATTGGGAGTGGGAGGCACCGTGTATCGGTGGTTCTCCTCCTATCTCTCTGACCGGTCGCAGACAGTGTTGGCAGGGGAGCAGAGGTTGACCGCGAGGCGCCTCACGTGTGGGGTGCGGCAGGAGTCGGTTCTCTCACCTCTCCTGTTCAACATCTATATGAAGCCGCTGGGGGAGATCATCACTGGCTTCGGGGTGAGATACCAGCTGTACGCTGATGACACCCAGCTGTACTTCTTCACCCCGGGACACCCCAATGAAGTTGTTGAAGTGCTGTCCCGGTGTTTGGAAGCCGTACGGGTCTGGATGGGGAGAAACAGGCTCAAGCTTAATCCCTCCAAGACGGAGTGGCTGTGGATGCCGGCACCCCGATTCAGTCAGCTGCAGCCGCGGCTGACTGTTGGAGGCGAGTTATTGGCCCCAAAGGATAGGGTGCGCAACTTAGGTGTCCTCCTGGATGAACGGCTGTCGTTTGAAGATCATTTGGCGGCCGTCTCCAGGAGGGCCTTCCACCAGGTTCGCCTGGTTCGGCAGTTGCGCCCCTTCCTTGATCAGGCTGCCTTGTGCACAGTCAGTCATGCGCTCGTTACCTCTCACTTGGATTATTGTAATGCTCTCTACATGGGGCTCCCCTTGAGGTGCACTCGGAGGCTTCAGTTAGTCCAGAATGCAGCTGCGCGGGTGATAGATGGAGCTACGTGTAGCTCCCACGTAACACCGCTCCTGCGCAGACTGCACTGGCTACCTGTGGCCTTTCGAGTGCACTTTAAGGTTTTGGTTACTACCTTCAAAGCGCTCCATGGTTTAGGGCCTGGGTACTTACGGGACCGCCTGCTGTTACTGCATGCCTCCCACCGACCCGTACGCTCTCACAGAGAGGGACTTCTCAGGGTGCCGTCCGCCAAGCAATGTCGGCTGGCAGCCCCCAGGGGAAGGTCCTTCTCTGTGGGGGCTCCCACACTCTGGAACGAGCTTCCCCCGGGTTTACGCCAAATACCTGACCTTCGGACCTTCCGCCGCGAACTGAAGACACATCTTTTCATTCGCGCGGGGCTGGCTTAAATTTTATCGATTTTAAATTTTTTAATATTAATTTTAATGGGGTTTTAGTTTTTATATATTTTAAAGTTTTTAGGCCAATTATAAAATAAGTTTTTTAATTTGTATTTTAAATTGTATATTGTATCGTCTGTTTTTACTTTTGGCTCTACACCGCCCTGAGTCCTTCGGGAGAAGGGCGGTATAAAAGTCGAATAAATAATAATAAAAAAAATAATAAAAAGTGCATTGTCCGTCAGCGAGCATTTTATTGTAGCAGCAAAATTGTTTTTCACATTGGCTCTGCTGAATCAGATCTAGTAAGTCCTATTGAATCAAACTAGACTTTTGAAGTTTGGCACCTTCCTGTGAGTTGGATAGAAATTCTGATAAGTCACAGGCAATAAGACAATTTCTTCCCATAGTATTGAATATCATAGATAAAGAGATATATTGTCTAAAAGAAAAAAAATTATAAAATTATTTATGAACTTTTTTTTAAAAAAAAGGATAGTAGATATCTTTAATGAAAACTATATGTAGAAAAAGCTTCTACAAGAATTGGAACACAAATAGTTAAAAGAGCTTAACTATGACATTCATTTGGAAAAGCAGATTAAATCAGTAATTTTCTTCATTGTCCTGTACAAAGAACTACTCATAAAGAAGGTAACAGAAACCATTTTGGGGGAAAAAGTAATAATTGTAAAGTTAAATGTTGAATGCATTGTCTGCATTTGTAAAATTAAACAAAAATATAATTTAAAGCTTTCTAACGTTCCTAAAATTATTTTCATTCCTATGATTAATTTACCAACACTCATTATACTCTATTGCAACTGGTTAAATTCTTAAACTTTAGAAATGCTATGATCTTTCCCCATTATAGTATGTAGTGAATTAACCGAGTCCTGATTCGCTGATCAATTATACAACAACAATATGCTATTTTAAATCTGGAAGCTCAGCAGGAGTTTTTTTTATTAATTTAGTATAATTTTAAACATTACAAAAATAGATATCTTTACAGCTTCCCTGCTGAGCCCTAGATTGTTGCCACAGCATTTTGCAATACTTTATCAACAGAATAGTATCATTCTAACAACCCCATGCATTTGATTCAAGTAGCAGCCCAGAATAGAAGAGGCTGAATGTTCAGAAAACAAAAGGCAATCACAAGAGGGAGTGTCTGGTTCCCAGAAGTATAAAATATATATTTTCCTTCCATTCTTAAACTGGGATAGGAGAAAGAGCACAGCTTTTTCTAGAATAAGGACCACTGATATGAAACAATGTGGGACACAATCCAAAATGTTATGATTAAGACAAGGATGAAAAATGGACAATATTCCATTTTGTTTACATGTAATTCATATTAAAGGTAGTTTATATTATTATTATACTCCATTCACTTCTTTCCTCCACTCACGTCTATTCTATTCAAGTCAGTAAAAATAATAATTGATTTATGTGATCATAAACAAGAATACCAGTGGCTTTTAATGATCCTTGAACAAATGTCCATCTCCCCAGAGATGTAACAACTAGAGGGCTCTCTGAACTATCATTGTTTTCCTTTGGTTTGGGAAGGAGCTAAAGGTTTCTTTATTCTGTTGAAGGAAAAAATCAGGTCCAGTTCCAATTCAGGAGAAATAAAATGGAGGCAGACTGCAGGAAAGAAGGTCTCCACTTATTTAGTAGCCAGAAATTCCAGTGAGAGCAGCATTTTTCTAGGGTAGCTGACAAATGGGATGGAGAGTAGATAGACTTGTACACATTCTTCGGGGCTTTGTGATTGACATGCCTGTCCTTGTGCAAGAATATGTTCTTTCATAATTTAATGGATGTTGTCAGATTTCTATGGGGTCATGTAGGGGTCATAGCTGGCTCTTCAGTCAAAAGGGGAAATGCAAATCGTAGGTGCTTTGTTTGTCTGAGCTAATCTTGTCAGCTTCGGCTCCTTGCCTATTGTGTTGCTTATTTGGAGTTTCTGGCTGCTCTTTGCTTAGGAATAGAGTGGCCAGCTTCTTGAATGGATACAAAATATCCATTCCCAAGGATTAGCCTTTTCAGGTTTCTGCTTGAGGCTGTTTTCCTATAGTAGGAAGACTGGGGCTGCTTTCTGCCTTTAAGAACATGTCTCTCCTCTTCTCCTTCAGGGGAAAGATTCAATTCTACCTCTTTAACTTTAAAGTTAAAGTTCTTATTTTCTGGAGGAAATTCCCTTTATTCTTATTCTCCTGTTTTTCTACATCTTTCTTTCCTAATATCCTCAGATTTTTGTGCTGCCATATAGTGCTCAGATAATTCAATGCTTTGATCTGACTCTGGTTGTGTTCCTGCATTCCAAATCCTCAATTTGAATTGTAGAAACTATTTTACAATTACTTCCTCTATCACTTTTTCTTTCGTCTTCTGGCCTTAACCATTTCCTTCCTACGTCATCCAACCTTGCCCGCAACTCTTGAATTCCTTCATGGTGATGTAGGTTTGGCATCTAAACACATGCCTATAGGTGCACGGAGTGAGATCACTCCTGTATAAGATCATGTCTTTAATTTTGATAAGCTCTTATGCTAAACATTGAGTTAATCTGGCTACCCATTCACTCTCAGGCCACTTGCAATGATAACCACTTTCTCAAGCATTGTAAAATAGTCTACTATGTCTTCTTTTGGAAATATGGCAATTTTAATATCTTTGAGACCACTTCCACTCTCTACAGATTTTGAAAATTTGGAGCTGAATCTGCCCCTTCTGGTGATTGTATCCCATTAAGTAGATATATCAGCCCTTTGAACTCCCCTTCTTGCTTCTCTTTTTCCTTTTCAATGTACTTGTCCCTTCTCTTCCCCCTCTCCTCCACTAAAGCTGCTCTTCCTCTTTAATTAATCAGTCTTTCTTCTTGCTGTTGCCTTATCAGTACTATGATGATATTGGTACAAGTATTTGGGCCCAGCCCCATTTCTGGTTTATTTACCTTTCGGTTTGGTTTTACTAGAGGTTTAGGGTGGACGTCTGTTTCTACCAAAGTAGTAGCATCTTCTAAGGGAGAAGCTATTCTTTCTACTTCCCTTGAAGGGCTTCTGGCAAGGAATGAGCTGCACCTCGCAAGGACCAGGAAGAATGTATTTGTAATGACTGGCTCAACTTATCTGAATGGCTTTAAACTAAAATTGAGGAGGGAGGGAATCAATAGTTAGGATCCCTAAAATCTAATCCCAAGCATAAATCCTAAAACAGCCAAAAACAAAACAAAACAAGGAGATAGGCAGTGTGCAGCCGCCGCCAAAAAAGCCAGGGCACCCCTAGGCTGCTTAACAGAGGAATAAAATCAAGATCACATTAAAAGTTAGTAATGCTTTATAATGTCTTGGTAAGACCACCCTTGGAATATTGCCTCCAGTTTTCATTGCAACAATATAAAACATATATTGAGACTCTGAAAAGAGTGCAAAGAAGAGCAATAAATATGAGCTGGAGGCTAACGAATAAGAAGAGCAGTTGGGGGAAGTGGATATGTCTAGTCTACTGAAAAGACACATGGGGTGATATGATATCAGTGTTCCAATATTTGAGGGGATGCCACAAAGAATAGAGGGTTCAACTTATTTTCCAAGAAGCTAAGACAAGGCAATGGATGGAAACTAATCAAGGAGAGCTAAACCTAGAGCTAAGGAGAAATGTCAGTGAGAACAATTAATCAGTGGAACCACTTGCCTTCAGAAGTTTAAATGCTCCACCACTGGAGGCTTTTAAGAAGAGACTGTACAGTCATTTGTATAAAATAATATAGGATCTGCAGCTTAAACAGCAGTTGGATTAGAAGACCTCTAAAGTCCCTTCCAACTTATTATTCTGTTACTTTTTTCATGTTGGCATCTTTGGTGTAATCTCTGGTACAGAGCCTGGTTTCCTCAGCCAGGATTTTGACTAGTTCGTTGCTGCAGACTTTGCACTCTGCAAAGGTCAAATTCCCTTCCTTTTGCTGCCCACCCCCTTCTAACCAAAGTATGTTTTCTTTTCATTTGATGTACAGTATATTGCTTAAATGTAAGCCACATCGACTTATGTGGTTGCCCCCTTGTAGTGGATGTTTTCCCTTTTGGGTATCCCACTTTGAATATCCAAGCTTTTTGAATATCCAATCTCTACCACTATTTCATCACAGTTCTTTTAAAAACTCCAAGAGAGCCAACATAACAACACAGGCCTTTAGGTAACAAACTCCCAAACACTCAATGTCAGCCCTGGAGGATATCTTTTTCTTTGGATCTTCAGGGCTGCCATACTTAGTGCTGTGGGAATGTGGGAGGGGATTATATGGAGTGGGTAGAGATATAGAGCCATAACAAGATTCTTTTCTCTAGGAGTCAAGGACATTCAGCCTGGACCTGGGGGACATCTCCAGTTGGGATGGTGGATTGAGTGGACCATGTGATGGACATTTGGGTGCAGGGAAAGGAACTTTGACTTTCCTTTGGGTGGGGAAACCCTGGGAGCTTTCAGATTCATATTTTTCCAGAAGTGTCAGTATGACATCTCCAATAAAATGGAACTTTGAGGAACTACTTGTCTCGGAGTCTTATTTGGTTGGGGGTGTTATAAGACTGATACAATTTGGCCATAGCAATGTACTTAGAGATCCACCTCTAAGATCCACCACTCAGAAACCTACTCTGGAGAAGCTGACCAAAAGAGCCCTGGGCCACAGACCCCCTGCAAAGCCAATGGAGACACCACAATAAGCACCTCCAGGGATAGTCAAGTGCTTCTGATGCATCCAACATGGTCACCGAGTGTCCTAGTGTCTGGCCCCTGCCTCAGTCCAACTCTGGACTCCATCAGCATTCCAGGAAGGAAGACGCCAAGGAAACCACCAGACAAGGGGAGAATCACTGGACAAGCTATTGATGTTCCCGTCGTCCCAGCTGGGAGTGAGGAAACTCCAACTCTGGAGACCCTTCTGGGCTCCACTAGTGGGAGCAGTGGGGAAGAGGAAATTGGGATATATCCATGGGACATAGAGGCCATCATAGACACTGGCTGCACCAGGTGCCTGATCAGCCTCCCAATAGTCCAACAGGTAAGGATAAACATAAAACTCTATTGCACCCCATCTGCCTTGAGCAAGTCAGTGGGACACTAATAGGTGGAACCCCAGCCATTTAGTCATGGAACTCATTAGACTGGAGATGGGGCACCATTGGGAGCTCATACGATTTGCGACAGTTAAGCTTAGCCTTCCATGCATATTAGGGAAAGTGCATCCAGTCTTTCATAGCAGCTTGCTAAAGCCTGCTATCAGTTCAAGATTGAGACCACAGACCAGAACGGCACCTAAGCTGATAGTAGTGCAAGGAGAAACCCATAATGAAGAAGAGAATGTTAGACTCTAGTTTAACATTTTTAACATGGCCATTTTGGAGTCAGCCTGTCCTCTCACACACTCATTTCACTCTTTAAAACTCCAACTTTTCCATAGCAGATTTTTTTGGGGGTCCTGAGCATACTTAGTTTCGGACTATGGGTTTTGATATCTTCTTGAGCCTTCAAACCAGCAGACATCTGAAGATATAATAGCATAACCCCAGAGGCCTGTATGATCTCCAAGTTACCTAAAATGAATGGGGGGTCAGAATTTTGACTCTTGTTTGGACAGTGAGTTGTAAGGGTATGGAATAAGTGTGTGGCTCCTGGTCGCACATCACTGCCTTAGGTGATACATCATATTTTGTAAGTATATTTCCTGTTCTGAACACTTTGGATTCCTCAGGACAAATGCAATGTGTGCGCAATTTGTATTGGAATACTGCCATTTTGGGACCCACAAAAACACAAAAATAAATACAAAAGCAGCTACTGATTGTAATTTAATCAAAAGTTTAGGTAGCAATTTTCTATGAATTTTTGGTTCCAGGTTTGTCTGTTGGAATCAATTATTTCATAGGCTGAACTTCTGCTGAAGATAAGTTACCATGAGTAAATAAAGACTTTCTGATCTATAAGGAACAATCCTTCAGATTGTACATTTGAGACACATGGATAACAATAGTTCAAATGACAAAGAAGAAAAATAAGTTCTGATGCTAGAGTTGAGATAAAACTTGATCAAAAATAATTTATATAGCAACTGTAAGAAATGTAAGTAAGAATATTTGTCAAAATTAAACTTGCACCAAGAGAACTCTCCTTTCATTGATTGCATCAAATAAGCATGCAGACTCCGGGTACCTCAATGAGTAGCTAGCATGGAGACATGTTAAAATAAAATTGATAACTGACATATTCAGACAATTTTTTAAAGGACTAGACAACTCAGAGATTATTCTCAGGAATAAAGAAAAAATTATGACAACTGCAGAGTGATTTTAGGTGATTTGATTACTTTCAGTTACTTTTACGCCCAAATACCCAGGACTGAGTTATCTATCTTTAGGAGTCACCAGTTTGTTTTGTGGTAACATGGGACCAGGTCTTCTTAGTCAGGTCCCCTAAATTATGGTGGAACTACCCTGCTTATAGTTCTTCAACAGAGCCTTACAAAGCCTTATTTTCAAATTATCCAAATCATTTTCAGTAATTTTAAATTATTTCATTGTATTTTTCTTATATTTGTTTATTAAATGTATGAGCTACCCACCTGTTCATAAAGCAACTCTGGGCAGCTTTATAGATAATAAAATTAGAAAAAGAGTTAAAACTATGCAAATTTTAAAAAATTATGCAGGAAGCAAAAGATGGAGGGTACAGGGATAAGGTCTCCTTACTAACCAACCACCTTCAGAGGTGAGTGGCACCTTAGGGCCCCAAGCCAACCAGCAAAACCAAGTTTTAAGCTTTTCCAGAAGTCAAAAGATTGGATGCAATACATACCTCTAATGGGTGTGGCTAATTTAGAGGAATTTCTAAAAATAAAGGCTCATATTTTGCTTTCTAAGGTGTCAGCTTACCATTTTTCAATTAAAAGAATCCAAAAAGGGAAAGTAGGGAGCTTAACAAGTATGAAGAGAACTAAAGGATTGATGTGGAAGAACAGCAGACTCCAACTGGAAAAATTAGTTATTGCTGATTCAAAGGGATATATATCTCATCAGTGAGAGACGCCGAGAGACAATTCAGTGAGAGACAACTCTCATAGAGGATATTATCTGTTATATACCACAGGTCTTCCAAAAAGGTGGAAAAATACTTGAATCTCATTGGTTAAACTGTCTGGCAGTCCTCTATAGAAAGAGGACACTCTGTTGGGTTGTAATGGTCTATTAATAAAGAGTTGTTGTTACTGAAAGAACTGTGTCCGTCTCTTCCATCATTGGATCCAACACTGGCAATGAAGGTGGGATTGGAAGATTAAGGACAAATAGACCAGAGTCCCAATGGAGTAGGAAGCAACCAGCATCTCTCACTGTCTGCAGCATGATGACTGCTTACAGCATGATGACTGCTTACACTCCACCAGCTCCGTTCAACCCAGCCATCAACAATTGGGACTCCTACATGAATCGCTTTGAATGCTTCATGGAGGCAAATGACCTCTTGGGACTGTCCGACAATCTCAAGTGAGCACTGTTCCTCAGTTATTGTGATATGGACGTGTTTTTTTTTAATTTGCATTTATATCCCGCCCTTCTTCGAAGACTCAGGGTGGCTTACACTATGTCAGGCAATAGTCTTCATCCATTTGTATACTATATACAAAGTCAACTTATTGCCCCCCAACAATCTGGGTCCTCATTTTACCTACCTTATAAAGGATGGAAGGCTGAGTCAACCTTGGGCCTGGTGGGACTTGAACCTGCAATATTGCAGGCAGTTGCTGTTAATAACAGGCTGCATTAGCCTGTTGAACCACCAGAGGCATTTGATACGGCAAGGAACTCATCGAACCAGTCACGGTTCAAGCGGTACCATGGGCCATGCTACAAAACACACTTCGGGCACACTATGCCCCAGTGCAGTCGAAGTTTGTCCGGAGATGTGAGTTCCACCGCAAAGTGCAGGAGGAAGGCGAATCTGTGAACCACTATGTAGCAGCACTCAGAAAAGCTGCCGCATATTGCATGTTCAGAGAGATGGTAAATGTGCTGTTGGAACAACTCATAATCAGAGTGAGGGATGTTAGGCTACAATGGCGGTTATTAGCAAAGCTGGCCCTCACTCTACAAATGGCCTTAGATGAGGCCAGAGCTGCAGAAAACTCGCAGAAATCAGCTGCAGCCCTGCAAAGAGCGGGAAACATGCCGACTTTGCACCAAGCTGCCACAGTGCATCAGGAGAGCGCTGAGCTGATCGAGTCATTGGAATATGAAAATGACATCTACTGGCTCCAAGATGACAAGAAAAGAGCCTACCCCAACAGAGAATGGAGGCAACCCTTGTGTGCAGGTTGCAGAGGGCCACAATCCAGATCAATGTGCAGACACAAAGACACTGTGTGGCAGAGGTGTGACCAGAAAGGGCACCTGGCTCGAGTCTGCTGCACCAGCATGCCGTCTGCATTTACAGCCAATCAGCAATCTGTTGCTGTTGCAACACCAAACAAGAGGAAACCCAGGCCATGGAAACCCAAGTGCAGAGAAAAATCTCCCACCGCTGACAGAGGGGTATACTAGACGAACATTAGACAGACCCGCTCATCAGCCAAGAAGATCCACATAACCGTACTGATCGAGGGGATGGAGCACGAGATGGAAATCAACACAGGATTGTCCCTGACTATTGTTGCATGGAATGCCATGAAGAACACTCTTCTAGGCATCTGGAAAAAACACTTGAAACTGCAGCGGTTGCAACTCAAAGACTACCAAGGAAAGTGCATTCCCATTGTGGGCAGTAGGACATTCCAAGTACAATTTCAGGGGTTTTCTGCCCCTTTGAAGATCACCATGGTCGAGGGGGCATTGCCAAGCTTGCTCGGCTCAGACTGGTTCGGGGCCCTGGGCATGGGTGTGACTGGCATCAACAGCATCACAGACGAGGCAGCTGAGGACCTTGTGAAAGAGTTTGAGGATGTATTCAGCAGTGGCCTAGGCAAGTACAAAGTAACACCTATTTCCTTCAGCCTAGACCCCCAAATAGTGCCCATTAGAATCAAGCCTCACAGAGTTCCCCTTGCAATTAGGCCAAAAACTTGATAAGGAGTTAGACAAATTGATTGGCCAGGGGATCCTTGAGCTGGTTTACCATGCCCATTAGGAGATCCCTATAGTCACGCCTGTCAAAGCAGATGGCTCAGTCCGCATCTGCACGGACTATAAGTGTACAATCAACAAGGCCTTGCAGCAGAACGCCTGTCCTGTTTGCATCGTTCAGCAGTTACTACATTCATTGGGAACTGGAACAACTTTTCCAAATTAAACCTCGCGCAAGTGTACCATCAACTACTGGTTGATGGCAGCATGGCTGAGGCACAGACAATTGTCACTCACATGGGTGCCATTTGCAATTCAGGGCCAGCGTGGCACCAGGACTGTTTCAAAACTTAATGGAATGATTGTTACAGGGCATCCCTGGGTTGGTGTCCTATTTTGATGATGTCCTGGTGTCCGCTACAGATAAACCTGCTCTGTTTGCTGGGCTCAGAACTGTCCTGACCAGATTCAGGGAGGCAGGCCTTAAAATAAAGCATAAAAAATGACAAATTGTAGTGCCCCAGGTAGAGTTCCTTGGGTATATGATCAACGGTTCAGGGATCCACCCAACGAAATCCAAAATTTTGTTTCTCTCACTTTCTATTCCTGCAGCTTATCTGCCGTCAAGTGCAATTATAGCCAATTGGACAGAGAGGGGCTGGCTGCAGTTGCTGGGGTCCAGCAGTTCCATGACTATTTGCATGGCAGACACTTAACCCTAGTTACGGACCACAAGCCCTTGCTGGGGTTAGCAGGTGACCGTTTGACTCTGGCTGTCATGTCACCTCGAATGGTGCAGTGGTCGCTATTCCTGGCAGTCTACAGCTACTGGCTAATTCACCAGCCTGGAAAGTCTTTGGGCCATGCCGACTCGCTGAGCCATTCTCCCCTGCCTGCCCTGGTGGAAGACCCTGTGCCGGTCTGCCAAGACCTTCTGCTTGAGGACATTGCTTTGGGGCCTATCACTGTGGCTGAGATTGCTCGGCATACCGCTAAAGACTCTGAACTCATGCAAATCTTGAACTATGTGTGGCGAGGTTGGCCCAATGACCCTGGTTTGGACTCTGCTCACCCATATTTCTTGTGCTGACATTAACTGTCTGTTTTAAAGGGTTGTCTCTTATGGGGGGAAAGGTTAGTCATTCCCTCTAAGTTACGGAGGGAAGTGCTGGAAGTTTTGCATGAGGGGCATCCTGGGATTGTCAGGATGAAAAGGCTGGCCAGGAGCTATGTCTGATGGCCCAAGGTGGATCAAGACATTGTGGAATGGGTTGCCACCTGCTCTCCATGCCAGGAATCCTGACCGGTTCCACCCATTGCCCTGGCCAAAGCGTGGGAAATTCCCCAGGCTCGTTGGGTCAGAGTGCATATGGATTTCATGGGGCCAGTAAAAGGGCAAACTTTCCTAATTGTGGTTGACACGTACTCTAAGTAGTTAGAGATAGTCCTAATGACTTCAACCACTGCCGAAGCGGTCATTAAGGCGCTTAGAAAACTGTTCACTATGCACGGCCTCCCCGACATGCTAGTTTCAGACAATGACCCACAATTAACGGCCATGCCCTTCGAGGCCTTTTTAGCAGAATTGGGCATCAGACATGCATTGGTTGAACTGTTTCATCTGTCCAGTAATGGGCAGGCTGAAAGATTAGTGAGATTTACTATGGAGGCTTTGGCCAGAATGAGCCAGGGAATTGGCAAGCCCAAATTGATAAATTCTTGCTAATTCAGCATATCACCCCTTGTGCAGCCATCAATAGAAGTCCCTTGGAGCGTCTTATGGGTCGGAGACTGTGATCTCAATTAGACTAATTGCATCCAAATTATATTTCCTGATTCGACAGGAAAAATTCAACAGTTTGAAATTGGGGACAGGGTCTATGCCCACAATTATGCTGGTGGCGCCCTCTGGATTCCTGGCATGGTTGTGGAAAAATCTGGTCCTCGCTCCTACAAAGTTGAGCTTGAGGACAGGAAACTGTGGCATCAGCACTTGGACCAACTCCAGGGCCGAATTGCAAATCTCCACTTCGCACACCAGACCTAACTCAATCCGAGAAGCGGCCAGACCCTGACTATCCAAAACTGTTACAACAAATGTCTAATACTAATTCTAACCCGATTGTACAGCTTGATTGCCCACCTGTGGAACCAAGACTCCAGTGCAGACTTCCAGAAAGGTTGGGTCTTCAATCGCCTACCACGCCCAGCGACGTATTCCAGGAGGTTCCATTGGTGGGTTCAGAGACTGCAACTAATCCACCCACTCAAGTCGACACTCAGGAGCAAACTGAACTGCGCAGGTCAACTAGGGCTCGCACCAGCCCTGCCTACCTGCATGATTACGTCTATAAATATGTACATAATTATTCAAAGTAATTTTATTCTAGGAGGGGAGGGGTGTTATATACCATATAAGGCATGTGCTATAGTTTTCACTCAGGACCTCCAAAAAAGTGGGAAAATACTTGAATCTCATTGGTTAAGCTGTATGGCAGCCCTCTATATAAAGAGGACACTGCCAGACTAGCACTCTGTTGGGTTGTACTGGTCTACTAATAAAGAGCTGTTGTTGCTGAAAGAGCTGTGTTTGTCTCTTCCATCATCGGATCCAACATTATCGATATTTGATCAGACTCTGAATTGATGAGCAGGATTTGACTTTGCAACTCTGGAGGCCGCAGATTCTTAAATATCTGCAGATAAGGCTCAGAAAAAGCAGGATCCATTGGATGGTGAACCTGAAGTTCTATAGCAATCAGGTAATCAGCTACTTGAATCACCTGACTTATAACCTGCATACAAAAATATGTCTAGCTCTTAAATTTGCAGAAAGATTAAATGAGTAGAACAGAAACATTTAATGAAGCTCTGCAAAAAAAAAAGAGGTATGAGTTAGGGAAATAAACCTTCCTGAGTTGGTTCTATATAAAAAAAAATTCTTGCAAATGAGATTTGTGGTGCCAATTTTCTAACTTCAGATCTGATTTCCTGAATATGTAGTGTTTCTTGTTCCCTGGCAGACCTTTGGATAGATAAGATTATACTTGTTTCTAATTTGTTTGCAAACAGGCCTTAACTTCTCAGGTAAGCTTGCTTATTTTTCTTGAGCCACTTACATTTCTGTACTGTAGTGAGTTTTATGGTTGCCATAAAGGCCTATATCAGGCTATATCCTATACTTGTAAGTCTTGAGAGAGAACAGAACACCTTTTGGCTTGGTATTGCTGCTGTGAATCCACAGGATAGTTTTGTAATGGGAGATGATTTATTACTTCCATCTCTAATTATATCTATGTCTTATATCTAGATGTAAGAGAGGTAGATAATATATCTATACTGTATCTAAGAGTACAAGAAAGCCTAGTATTGGTGGCATTTGAACTAGCAATTCCAAGTCTAGACTATTGCAAGGCATTTTTCATGGGTCAACCCTTGAAGAGCCAGAACATTGCAGCTAAACAAGAAGAGATAAAAATGTTATATTTCCTATAAAGATCCAATTGTTTTAAATGTTTTCCATGCTGCATAGAAAATTCCTCCTATAGTATACAAAGTGATATACAATTTAGACCTATAATTTCAGAAGTGTGGTGTGTTCTTAGGACAGCAGTACCTAAACATTAATATATTAACAATTCTGAGTTTTTTTTCAGTGATGGAGCCTATATTATGGCATATAATATGATGAGGCTCCCTTGTTGTTCCAGTTTATAAAAAGATGTAGACATATCTTTTCATTAGGTCTTTTAAGCTTTGAGTTTTATTTTTAAATTGTTAGGTTTCAGTACATTATACTGTATATTCCTATTTTTGTTAACTGCACTGAAACATAGGATTGTGCCACTAAAAAAAATATCACTAAATCAATCAATCACTCAATAATCCATGGATAGATAAATCTCCCAGGCAAAAGCATCATATTGCTTATTCCTGGTGTGTAGGTTTTCACAGTCTATTAATGTTTTAAATTCTATTGTGATGGACTTTCTTTTCCCATACAACAATGGCAGAGCAATCTGAAAGAAGTCTACAGTAGTTGTGATAAATGAATCGTTCCCATTCCTTAGACAAGGGAACTGTTTTGGGATAGTCTTATTCAATCTGATGATGTCAAACATCTAAGCAGCTCAGACCTGATTACTATTTGAAAGGAAAGCCATCAACAAATCCTGAAGTTCAGGGTTCAAGAAAAAAAATTCCAGAAAAAAATAGTAAACATTTCCATATGGTTGCCAATAAAATACCAAATATTATTGCAAAGAATATTCACCTTTTACTTTCCATTTGAGATAGGATGGGTCTACGTGGTATCATTTTCATTCCTAATTCCTTTTAAATAACATAACATAATAACAGAGTTGGAAGGGACCTTCTAGTCCAACCCCCTGCCCAGGCAGGAAACTCTACACCATTTCAGACAAAGGGCTATCCAACATTTTCTTAAAAATTTCCAGTCTTGGAGCATTCACAACTTCTGCAGGCAAGTTGTTCCACATATTGATTGTTCTGTCAGGAAATTTCTCCTTAGTTCTAAGTTGCTTCTCTCCTTGATTATTTATTTATTTATTTATTATTTATTTATTTGTTTCAATTTCTATACCGCTCTTCGCCTCTTCAGGGCGGTTTACAGCCAATTTAAAACAACATGGATATACACAAAAATTAAAAGATAATTAAAAACTAATTTTGAAATTTGGCCCAACAAATTAAAACAGTCCTAAAAAAATTCATAAAACCCCCACTAAAAGTTCATTAGGCTAGCCCCGCACGATGGAATAAAAAAGTCTTAAGTTCGCGTTTAAAGGTCTGGAGGTCGGGGAGTTGACGCAGCCCCGGAGGCAGCTCATTCCAAAGGGCAGGAGCCCCCACAGAGAAGGACCTCACCCTGGGGGAGTTTAGTTTCCACCCATTGCTCTTGTTCTACCCTCAGGTGCTTTGGAGAATAGCTTGACTCCCTCTTCTCTGTGGCAACCCCTGAGATATTGGAACACTGCTATCATGTCTCCCCTAGTCCTTCTTTTCATTAAACTAGACATACCCAGTTCCTGCAACCGTTCCTCATATGTTTTAGCCTCCAGTCCCCTAATCATCTTTGTTTCTCTTGCTATGCTGTGAGACTATGCAGCTATAAAGCTAACATTATTTTCTTGAATATCAAATACATTGTAGGCTGTAATTGGGAAATAACTGCATATCACCTTCTTTTGCAACCCAGTGCTTTTTCCAGTAGTTGTGATTAAGGCTGCTTGTGGGAGAGAAGTTCAGGTACCAAGATAAGAATTTGAAATTCTAGAAGTAAACCCTTGGAAGGCAAAGTCATGCAAAAGGTTGCCTTAGTCAGGGAACAGACCACTTACAAGCACCAATGAGCCACACTACAACTAGAGCCCTAGTTGACACAGTGGTTAGAATGCAGTATTGCAGGTAAACTCTGCCCACAGCCTGAAGTTTGATCTTGACAGGGCTTGAGGTTGACTCAGGCTTCCATCCTTCTGCAGTCAGTAAAATGTGGACCCAGATTATTGGTGACAATATGCTGACTGTAAATATTATGAAGCAGTATATAAGTCCAAGTGCTAGTGCTAAAGCAAAACACAAGTGCATATACATATAAGCTTTCACCCCAGTGTCCTGAACAATTTGATATGTAGTCTGGCAGATCTAGAACTGATTTCAAGCTGATGCAAAGCCTTTGGGTGGTGATACTCTAAAACATTTTCATTTCTTTAACTGGCTATTGCACATAGTAGCTAATTTGTAGGGCTCAAGGTAGGAATAGTATATGATTTGGGTCTAACTGTTAAAAGGTAATGTGGAGATCCAGGGAAGTTCATTGAAAGATTTCCCTTTTTATCAAGATGGATTTGTGTTCTTCTACATCTTTCTCTCTCTCAAAAACAACAACAACCCCAACCCTCTTGAAAGACTTGATGCAACAGGTTAGGAATGGAGAATAATCTGTATGTGGTTGCTTGGGATTAAAATTAAAAATTAAAAATGAACAAACATAATCATATCTCAATGATTCGGTGGATTTTCTAATTGCTCTCCTTGTTTCTCATCTTCCTCTCTCTTTATAACAACAAGCTGAGATACATTGTAATTCAATTGTTCTGATTTAGAGACACATAATTTATAGAATCATATGGCATCAGATTGTAGATGATGGATTATGTACATACATACTATTGTAAAATTGACTTCAAGGGATTTATTTTTTTGATATGGGATCCCCCAGCATGCAGAATAGAGGGAGATACATAGATATATATTGAAACGTGTTCCCACTTGAAATTTTGTATGTACAAAGTTAGCATAACAGCCTAGACACGCTTCCCTGCATATCTTGGTTGTTTGCACAGCTCAGCAGTGGATAGCTATAGCATTATCAGGTTTTCAGAGCAGAACCATAACTCAACTGTATAGAAATCAATTTTCTTCTAGGATACGAAGTAGAGTGTTTAAAACAACAGAAAGCTACTATTGAAATGCATTTTAATTGTGAAATTGCAAATCTAATTATAAATATATATTTAAAATAAATACAACCAATTCCACTTACCTGGACAGTATTGGGAAAAGACAATATATTATTCAGTGTATTTTCAATATAGGAAAATATATTCTGCATATCCAAAAGATTCGTTTTAGCAATACTTAGCAAAGCATACAGACAATTAAGTTATTGTCTAAATGTTGTTTTGTAAAGAAATTCAATAACATTTGGTACTGTGTAATCCAGTGAACTCTTCCTAATTCAATTTTCATATTCTACATTTCCTGGAATTTGCAGCTGAAATTATTGACTATCCAGACATTCACATACTTTTGTATGCAAAAATGTTCTTTAACCACAAAGTGTCTCTATTTTAGAATAAAATATAACTATTTAAACTACACAATACTCTTTTTATGCTTTGACTGCTGATTAGTTTTTTGTTCCTATACATGTCTATGTATTCTGATTTATTATTTTTCAGTCCCTAGATATTTAGTGAAGTTTACTGCTCTGCCAACCGCTGTTTAATAAAAAATAATAATATTCCTGCATTATTCTCTTCATATTGATCAAATAAAATAAAATCTGGAGAGCAGACATTGCTATTAAATCAAATATAGTTAACCATTTCTATTTTATTCACTATGAGGATTCACAGTTATAAAATTACACAAATTACTCTTTTTTGAAAGTAATCTTTTTGTTGCTATTTTAATCTTGTAATTTAGGATTTTTTAAAGTATTATTTTTAAATTTTGATACCATTGCCTGACATTCCCAGAAATGCAATAAGCTATAAATATGTTAAATAAATTAGTACATAAGGCTGTCAAGATTATTACATGAATGTAACTACGCTGAAGCCAAACTATGCAGTAAAACAAAAAGAAAGAAGCCATTTCTTCTATTTATTCCTACTCATCAGGTCTCTGCGATAAGTCCTTGCAAGTATGATGCATTTCTGGAGAATGCTAGTTTTATCTCCTTTCTTCTTAATAATATCTGATGACCCCGTTAACTTGGGTTTCCTTTCACTATTACCTCACTGGTTTAATTATTCTTTAATTCTGTATTTTTTATTTCCACATTTTTCATTTCTACCATACTTATAGCACATGTTCTGATCCATGCAGCTTTCATTTAAATGGCAGTATTTTACTCCTCTAAACAAAGTTTCAGTCTTTGTCCGTTTCAAAAATAATTAAAGAGGATAAGTGGTTCTAATCCTTCCCACTGTTTTATACTCCAGGTTGGATTATTTTCATAGCCATGACAAAAAATGCATTTTCTCCAAATCATCCATTTCAGATATTTCACTGATACCATACCAATCTGACATATTAAACTGTTGTCATACATTCCTTATTTCTACTAGATCTATATTGATAGAAGTTTCAGAAATGTATTGATTTGTATATATTTGCTAAACAATGCAGTGCAATGCATTTTTTTCAGTTTTAAAAACATCTCTGAATAATAGATTTAAAATGTAAGAGGTATTTCTATTAATTAATTCCATTTATTTCATTACCCCATTCTTTTCTTTAATAAAATGTGATGCATGTCATTTGATTTCATTTTTTCTAGAAATGAGTGAGCAGTCATAGCCTTTTTCCAATTATATATGGAAACTATATGAGAATTTGCCAAAGACATGGAGTTTGGTCTGAGACAGAGCTAATAGGTTCACATTACGCTCACAAGCATTCATGTTTTGTTGGAAAGCAGCTATTCTCCAGGAGTATACCTTGAGGTGTTAACTCATGATCCCCCTTGGCATCCCCCTTGGCATCAGATATAATTTGATTTATTTAAAAACAATACTGTTAAATAATTTAAAAAAAAAGGAAACTAGGATGTTACAAAGCAAATTTCCAAAACTCCTTTTCTGGATTCCACGTGTGCCTGGAACCATCATTAATATTAGGAAGATGCACTTATCTGAAATAAAAAAAAAGACAGAAAAAAATCAGAAAAAAGACAGAAATAAATTTAAATGATAGAGAGAATTTTGGAAGGTTGAAGAAGTTAGTGGAAAACAATTTCATTAGACCGGTCTGTTTTAGGAATCATCATGGCTAGTATGACAGCCATTTTATTAGTTGCTGATCACAAAGTTTCAAAATTCGAGATAGGTCTAGTACGATGTTGGCATGCATGCTTCGGGCAGCTGCTCTTCCAATTTCTGGAGTGTGAGTGTGGGCTCCCATTTCGGCACATGATGCTGAAAAGATTTGCCAACACTGTACTAGACCTATCAGGAATTTTGCGACTATGTGATGAGCATCTCATAAAACGGGTGTCACACTAACCATGAAGATTCCTAAAACATGTATCAGATCGGTCTAATGAGATTGTTCTCCACTAACTTCTTCAATCTTCCAAAATTCTCCCTATCATGCATGCGCACCAGAAACCGGAAGATCAGTTGACTGGTGTGCATGCACGCACTGGAAACCAGATGCGCAGCTGCCCAGCACATGCACATGCCCTGGGTCGCTGCTCTTCCAGTTTCCAGGTGCTCGTACATGCATGAAGACCAGCTGGCCGGCATGCTGGGATTTGGAAGAGCAACAAGTGATGACTCACGTGCCCGGAGAGATGGCTCTGCATGGCACTTCCAGCACATGTAGTTTCACCATGTCTAGTAGTTCTGAAGGATTCGGTAAACCTGGCTCTCTTTTAAGTCATGAGCTGAAAACAGGAGGTTTTTTTGAACATTATAGAGGGAAGGTGCAAAAAAATAGATGAAGGCAGTTTTGAGATGAATATTTTGAGATGCAGTTTTGAGATGAATATTGAAAATACAATAAGGGTTAGGAATTTTTTTTCTCCTTGAAGTTTCCCTTTTTAGAAATATCTAGCAGACATAGTTTTCCTTCCAATAGTATGTGTCTGCACATTATGCATCAGTATGACCTGTATAATGAGCTCCTTAGAGTGAAAGAAAAAAGAGTTCCTTCAAGGCTTTTCTTTTTTTAGTGAAAGTATACAATCAATCCATGAATTATGGCATTGCAAGTAATAATATGTAAAATGTGCTATTAAGTAAAATACTAATTGTTATAAGAAAAGCCAATGTCTGCAGAACATTAATCAGTTCTAAGAGATTTTATAATGCACTTTAAGTGAAGGCAAAAGACCAATAAATAAAATAAAGTAAAATAAATAAATAAATAAACAAACAAACAAAAAATAAAATAAAATAAAATAAAATAAAATAAAATATGCAGTTTCTGAACTTCAGATTGGTTTTCTTCTCTTGTTGTCAGCTAATTCTTTAATATTATTATGAATTTAATAGTCAACAGGATTAATCAGTAAATTCCCCTCATCCCATACTGAATGTTTTTTAATTAAGATGTTAGCCCTTTCTTCGACAAAAAAATTTAAATCAAGATATAAACAATTATGTATACAGAATTTGGTGTCAAATTAAACCTCTTAAAAAATACACTGGATCCTATCCTAAAGCTTTAAGAGCAGGCAGGCAGCATGATCCTTTATCCCACCCACAAAATAGTACAGGAAATCCTTTCTAGGAAAAATAAACAGATTATTTGCAACAATCTGAATAGTTTGCTCAACAATTCAGTCAAAGTCGCTTCAAATGTGATTAAGAGTGTCAAAAAGGCCATGATTAGCTGTGCTACTCTATCCTCTTTAATTAATCAACTAGAATTAACGAAGGACAATGACATGTTTGCACAGCAACATATCTTGCAGTTGGTTACAACTATTATTGTCGGAATCAACTATTTCAATGCCTTTCAGTTGCTACATGCTCTGCATTTGCTATTTTGACCTTGCCATTTAAAGCCAGACTCAGATTTAGTACTGAGTTTTTATTGATCTCAAGTATATTATTTCTTATTCAATATCCCTTTGGGTTGTTGTTGTTGTTTTTTAATCTAACGTATTTGATGATGAAGGTTCATGCAGGGGAAAAAAGCACTTTTTTTCTTAATCCATTACAACTTTCCCACCAGAATGGAAGCTCTAAGTAGTCACACTTTTCAATTCTCTACATCCATGTACTAGAAAAATTATTGTCTGCAAGCTTTCATTGGCAAAATGATGCATCATGTGGAAAACTTTGTCAACAAAATTACCTTAAATGGATTAAACTATGACTCCTGAAAGAATGAAATTTGGAGAAGTTGTAGCTGCTTTAGCATGCAGACCTGCTGTTGTGGTCATATGATCCTCATTTCCAAAGTTCCCTGACAAGTTCTCGGACACTTCTGTAATCCTTCACTCTACCTCCCATTCAGCAGCAGCCAATTACCTGCCTGCTGAGAAGGGAAGAGAAGGAAAAAGAAAAGAAGGAGCTAGAAGGAAGAAGGAAGATCTGATACTCACCGCCAGTTTCGCACGAGAAAATTCAGTGGGAAAGCAGACAGAAAATTGAAAGGCATGCCTCCTTCCATTTATTCTTTTTTTGTCATTCTTTTTTTGTTTCTATGTTTAGATAAGAAAATATCTTTGAAATGATGATCCAATAGATCACAGGTTGCTTAATGTTTTCTTAAAAGAAACTCCCATTGAATTCTATGATATTAATAGCATTCTTAATAGGATTTTTATTCTATAATAATAGAGGGCAGCCTAAGGAATATTTTACTTCATAGTGTTGTGGTCTGTAGGCCACCAGTCCCTCCAGCAGCCAAATCAGAGGAGAAGGAGGCATAGGAGTCAGGGCCAGCATCAAAGTAAACTGAGAGCTCCAAGGGGGAAGAGGGAGTGGAGCTGTCAGAGAGAGAGAGACAGAGGTGAAGCCTGTGCCACCCATCAGATGGAGAATCAACAGCTCCAAGTCTGGAGGTAGCTGGTGGGGAAGAAGAGGGACAGCTGGGTCCAGTGCTTGATACACAGATGCATAGAGGCAGAGGAGAGGAGAGCAGTGGAAATCTATGGGCCAATCCTTGGGACAGAAGAGCCACCGCTGCTAATGAAGCCCCATCCTAGCTCTGGGAATAAAAGGCAGGGGGCAGAGATGAATAGATGTGACAGATTATTCATCTCCCTCTTGGACAGATTTGTTAGCATGCTGTGAGAGAGAAACTTTTTGCCGGGGCTGCTGGCACTCCTAATAAAGCAATTATTGATTTAACTACAGAGGGTTTGTTGTGTTTGGGGAGCTGGGTCAGAACATATAGCCTCTCTGAAGATATGTCCATTGACTTTGGAGCCTTATAAATGGAGCCCAAGCACTGGTTGGAATGTCTTTCTCAACATATACCAGCCCAATCTTTAATTTTTTGGATATGATATTTTTCATAGTTCCAGTGACCAGGAAACAGTTCCCTATGCAAGGAGTGGCTTGTAACTTTAACTAGCTTTATGTAGGTGTACTGTGGTGGTTAAGGATTGTGGGACCTAGGTTCTAGTCATAGTTTAGGCATAGAACCCATCTCACAAAGATGCCTCACTGTTAACAAATATGTTCCTTCAACATTGACTCAAATACTAGTCTAAAATTCTGTTTACAATTTATGCTAAAATGGTGTTTTCCTATCCTCCTGTCAAAGTTCTTGCTATACAAATAAATTACATTGCTCATTCACAATGTTAGTATTGATATAGTTGGGGTTTTGGATCTGCCTAATGTTTATTGGCTACTTTGGGCTTTGGCAGTTGAGCTACTGATCTTCAAGTATCCAGCACTGCTTTCTGGGGACATTGTATCTTGAGCTGCAAGGCACCCGGCTTCCATAGACCTATGTTTCAAATCATTATTCTATGCTAACTGTCATCTATTATTCAGGTTGGCTGGAGAAGTGAAAAGTGCTGACAAATAGGTTTTGCACTCACCAGCAATACAACACACTTCAAAAAATATATATTTTCCACTTCTGCTGGCCTTTAAAAATGGAAGAAAAAAGAGGTTTTTTTATCACAAACTTGTGATTTATTTATTTCCACTCACTTCTTTTTCACATTCATAGAATGGACATACAAGCTCCATCTTTTAAAATAGCATTTCCTAGTTCTAGCTGCCTAAAAAATTGGAACAGAAAGATGATTAAAGCATAACTTCTTTAATTTCCTTTCAAACACAACCTTCTATCCCTTGCCCACCTCAGTTATTCTGTTTGTACAATTCACACTTCTTTCCCAAGTCTAGGACATTTTGCCATGGCCAGCACACCACAGATCAACTTGCTGTGGGACAAGTATTACTGTAATATCAAAGAAATGGTGAAATAGAATCATTAAAGAAAGGATGCAAAAAGAGGGACGAAATGAAATGTGAATGACAAAAATTAACACATTTTAAAAATTATTTTAAATAATTAAATTGAATTGTTGAATTGTTCCATTGCAAGTTGGTTATGGCAAGTTGGCCATGCTGAGTTGTCCCTTTCTGGTCTTTTCCTGTAAGGAAATTCTCTACACAGATAACAAGACCATTAACCATTATATTAGCAATAGTTACATGTAAAGAGTAACCAGTTCAACTTTTATCCCCATTACACCAAAGATGTGGAAAGAAATCCAAAATCTAGCAGCCTATAAATTGGTTCCATGCTTGAAAGCAAAGTGTCATGGCCCCATTGGATCCTGGTTTGGAGGAGGAGGAGGAGTTGGAACCAAGACCATCTGATGGGGATGGCATGTCTCTCCTGCTATTCCAGGTCCCTCAGTCATTGGGGGAGGTGATTGATCAGATGGGCAGCTGCCTGCCCTCACAGACATGCGGGGGGAGATCAGCTGCAGACAAGCAGTGGTGTTGAGAGACAGAAAATTCCCTTTGATGAGGAACAGCTTCCTCCCAGGGGTGAAATGCTCCTGGATCGGACCGGCTCACGCGATCCGGTAGCGATGGTGGCTGCTGGTTCGGAGGACCGGTAGCAAAAATCCCTGGCCCCAACCCCCTGCCTCTGCTGAGCCGCACCATCTGCAGAGGTTGTTGTTTTTTTACTTTCAAAAGCTGGTTTTGCTTCAGCCGAAACATGCCTTTAAAAGTAAAAAAAAGCCTTTGAGGATCCCGCCCCTCAGCTGAGATCGGCAGAGACTTTAAACTTAAAAAAAAAAATTAAAGTCTCCTCTGGCGATCTCACCTGAGTTCCTCATCAGCAGAACCTTACTTGTACTCTTACTTGTAGAAAACATATTTCCTACAAGTAAGAGTAGAGATTCTAAGGCACTTACCTGATTACTGATGAACACATGGCTCTTTTTCCAGCCCGAAAGCTCTAGTTACACTTTCAGCCAGACAGAATCAATTGCTTAGCTAATCTATTTCCTCGGTGATCAACTGGCTGGCTTTGCTGGCTGAGGAACTCTGGGATTTGAAGTCCACAATAAAATAAAATAAAATAAATAAAATAAAATAAAATAAAATAAAATAAAATATTTGTGCAGCTTTCTGAGATTTGGTGTGTTTTTGTAGTGTTTTACTCTAACTACACAAACACACAAAATCTCAGAAAGCTGTATGTGGCATTTTGTGTGTGTGTGTGTGTGTGTGTGTGAGTTGTGTGTGTGTAAAGTGTGAAAGTTGGTTTTTGAGCTTTTTGTGGCTGTGTGAAGTGTGAAGTGCAGCTGCTTTTACATTGTGTGTGAGTCAGTTGTGTTGTGTTTTGTTGTGTGTGTGTAAAGTGTGAAAGTTGTTTTTTGGTACCTCTTATTGTTTTTTATACTTTGTTAATTATTTTTATTATTTATTGTTATTGGCCATGCCCACCCAGTCATCTGACCACCAAGCCACGCCCACCAATTAAACCATGCCCACAGAACCGGTAGTGCAAATTTTTAGATTTCACCCCTGCTTTCCTCCCCTACTCAATCTGAGGGCATGGAGAGTAGGGTGGAGGCAATCTCAAAGGAGGTCTGTGAGGCTGCTCTGGAGAAGGCCATCCTGTCCTTCTTCACCAGGAACATTTAGCTTAGGTTGACTTAAGCAGAGGTTGGGAGAGGTTGTCTTTGTCAGGAACAATTGTTTGCTTTGGCATACACTCCCCCGGCCTTGAGAAAAACTCAGCATTGACTTGGGTTACTGCAGTATCTTGTGCCTTTGCCTTTGGACTTCCTTTGCCCTGTGGACTTGCCTTATCCTTTGGACCTTAATTCTGGAACTTGCCCTGTGAGCTTACACCTTGTCTTTGGATTTTCTCTCTGCCTTTGCAAGTTGCTTTTGTTGCTTATTGGCTGTGTGTGTGTGTGTGTGTGTGTGTCTGTCTGTCTGTCTGTCTGTGTCTATGCCTTCAGAGAAGTTGAGGTGGAGTTCTATGGCCTTTGTTGTAGAATTTAAACAGCTTAAAGGATTCTACAGATGTCTGCCTCTACCTAGGCAACTTCGGTCATAACACATAATTAATTGCCAGAATTCTTTGTTCTCATTTTAATCTTTCCATAATAAATTTTATTATTCTAAGCTCAAGCATGATTTTCCTTTGCTGATCTTCTCAACGTCTGAGGAGTTCCTGGGAAGATCTGGCATTCTGCTTCCCATCACTTTAATGGGTGGGCTAAAAAAGTGGGAGAATTACTAAACCTGAGAGAAAGGGGGAGAGAGAGAGAGGGAGGGAGGGAGAGAGGGAGAGGGAGGGAGGGAGGTGCCTCTCTTGTCAAATTGTCATCTATGTCCTATATTTGCTCCTTCTAGGGGATGACTAGGCTGAGGTCCAAAACACCTGGGGGGATACCATCCTAATTATATCTCATATAGCAAATGAGCCAATGCTCTCACAATATAAACAGTGTTAAGTTCATTACTTCTGAAACATTCCATTCAAGACAATGTGATTTAGTGCATATTTTATCTTATATCTTCAAAACCATTATTTAAAGCACTGGATAATATGCAAGAAAAGAGTAGAGGGACAGTTACATTACAATGAAAAATGTATGCTTCTATGTCCTTCTGGAGAGGTTACTAGAAGAGGTTATGCTTTCTTAACAATATGTAAGGAAAGCTATTAATGATTTAAAGTGCCCAATTTATCTTTCATTAAGAGCTATTGCAAAGCTCTGCAGGTAAGCATCACACTGAGATTCTGACATTGTATTTCAGCATGTGCCCATAGCAGAGCCACCACCACCACAAAAAAAGTATCTGCCTAGGCTTCCATTGTGGTAGTGGATTTGGTTTCTGTGCTTCACCATGTTCATTGAACTTGTGTCTCCTGATGCTTTACAAGGTCAGAGGAACCAAATCCTGAAAGGAAGTCTTCCAACCATATGATTTTATTTGTGTTCCACTAGCACAGTTATAGTCATACAGTAGCTACATAATTTTTTAGTTTTATTATCACCTCTAAAAAGAGTCAGAAATGTGAAAATTGAAGCCAGAAGGTTTGTATCACAGGATTAATTAGGCAAGGCCAAGTGGAGTCACACTCCCCTAAGCAGTGAGTGCCTCAAGAAGGTGCCTGCCTTCAATTATAGACTGCACAAAGCAATTAAAAACCCTGTTTCTTTTTCCTAAGGTGTTACTTCTTACTGGATTTTTTTCAGTTCTCTGGAGACCTGAACTGGCTTTAGGTGGAATCTTTTAGGGCAGATATTCATGAAAAATTGATTTGGCAGAAATTCAAGAGCAGTATGTTCACAATAAGTGTAAAAGGAATGCAGAGACATTTTATTGGCAATGTTTAAATGTATACATGCATGGATTTACCTAAATCTAAGCAATGAACTATCTATTTATGAATAAACAATTTTTCCCCCCCAAATAAAACTTGTGCCAGTTGCTTCCTGTAGTATTTCTGGGTTTTTAGTTTTTTGTTGTTGGTGAAGATTTTCTATTTTGCTTTGTTTTTGTGTAACTGTATCTTAGACAAACAATTCAGTCCCTTCAGATAAAAATGCAAGCATAGTCAATAGCCAGAAAATCTGGGATATGGTAGTTGCCTACCTTGCTATCCTGTACAGAACACTAGAAAAGAAAATCCAAATTTAAATAAACGGATTATAAATTTGTAATACTTGGAAGCAGGACTAGCATATTAATTTACAAGCATTTCTTTAGTAACCATTTACACTAAACTATGGGAAATTGTAACTTACACCAATCCTCATATTTATGACTGTCACAGCAGCCCCCCCAAATCACATGATTAAAAATTGGGTGCTTGGCAACTGGCATGCAGTTGCAATGGTTGCAGCATCCCAGGTCATATGATCACCATCTGCAACCTTTCCAGCTGGCTTCCAACAAGCCGAGTTAATGAGGGAAGCTGGATTTCCTTAACAGATGCATGATTCATTTAACAACTGCAGTGTTTCACTTAACCTTGGTAAAAAAGAAAGGTCATAAAATCAGGTATGACTCACTTAACAACTGCCTTGGTTAACAACAGAAATTCTTGTCCCATTTGTGGTAGTAAATTGAAGGCTATCTATACAGAAATCATTATTAACCAAAGGACAGATCTGTAATCATATTGTGATGATCGTCCCAAAGGTGCTTTTTCAGGAGGCAACTAGACTTTTTTGCCCAAAAAAAGCACCTTTGGGACAGCCATGACCTGGATGACTGACAATCCCTACAGAATATTGTGCTGATGTTGCATTATCTTATTTATTTTTATCAATCCATATGATTGGCAATCATACTGATACCAAAAGCAAAGTTGTAGCAAGCTGACCTTTTCTGAATGCATTGCTTATGGAACTAACTCTTGGGAAATGAAATTTCAGTTTGAATTCCATAGAAGACACACTTTTGAAAGCCATTTACACAGTACCTTGCACAACGGGGATATGATTCTGACTGAGGCCAGTAGGCTGTACTGCAGTACAGATAATAAATAACTCTAGCACTTTGGCACGGTGCCCTTCATAATAAAATTAAGTTCCATCAAAGAAAAGCTGAGGCATACTCAAACTTCACTTTGTTTTTGAGCTTCTGGTTAAAAGACATAATATATTAATGCCCTGAAACGTTGTCAGGGCTCGCTTTAAAATTTATATTAAGTAGGTTGTTGCATTATGGTAATGTACTAAATTACCTAAAGCAAAGTAATACAATGATTAACTGACCATAAACATTGGTTTATGGTCAGTTTATAAAGTATTGCAGAGATTAACATTGTGCATTTTCGTAACAGAGAAAATTTGTAGGATGAAATATCTGTCGAACAACTCAGTGCTATTAAGATAATAAAACAGGGGTATCACTCCCAGTGGTCTCAAGTTTCAGGTCGCAAGTAAACTTTGTTTTAAATCATCTTTGAAAATGTCACATATATTCATCATTAAAGAAATATCCAATGGTTTCCAAGCATAGAATAACAATTTCCAGTATATGTTTTCTAATGTATAATGTATAACAAAATATTTTTTCCTTTTTTTTTTCTCACTGAAGTTATCCATGGACAAGTAAACAGGCGGTTGATTTACTTCCCTACTTTTTCTTTTTTTAGAGAAAAATTGCTTTGAATAATCATACATAAATGTCAGATAAAAGTCTCACTCCTTGATTTCTCCTGCTGAAGGCTTTATCATGTTGAAGGTAGACTGGACTAAAAATTGTTTTTAATCACACCTTGACATTAAACATCAATACAATGAGTCCAGCTTTTGCAAAATAACTTAAAGTAGCTGTCTGTGCACATAGGACTGTACTTTTTTATTTTTTATTTTAGAAAAGTGCTTTCTTTATAAACTTGAATCCCACTTGAAACTCCTTCTTGAAGTAACATGGCCAACAATAAACAAAATATATTGGCATTGGCACCATCTGTTCAAGGAAAATAGTGAAAATTACACTTATTTAGAAAATACAAACATTTCACTTTTTTAAAATAAAATTTTCATTCATTGAGATAACCTTGAAATAGGTTTCTCTTATGGATTAAATATTTCTTTGCAATCATTTCATTCAAAGTTAACTTAAAGGAACTGAGAAAAATGCTGTTTGGATTTGAACAGATACTCCATACATAATCTCCTTTCAGGGAAACAGAAATACTAGAAGATTATATAGAACTAGGGCAAAATATTAAGATGCTATGTCTAATCAAAACAACAGAAAGGACATTCTGATTACATGACTTATGACTATTGCTTTAGTGAGTGAAATTATTACGGCATTGAAAAAGTGATTTATGATTGGTCTTCATATGTACAACAGTTGCAGTATCCCTGTGATCATGATCTGGGTGCTTGGCAACCATCTTAAGACAATTGCAGCATCCCACAGTAACATGATTGCCAGCTGGCTTCCAACAAGCATGTCGATGGGAAGCCAGCAGGGAAGATTGTAAGTCATGGTCTTGTGATGTCTCACTTAATGGCTGCAGTGATTTATTTAATAGCCACAAAAAGTCATAAAGTTGGGTGTGATCTCATGGTGCCTTACTTAAAGACGGCACCACTTAAAAACAAATTTTCTGGTCCCTGTTGGAGTTGTAAGTTGAGTACTACCTGTAGTTTTGATAACAACTTTTAGCTCATTATGTCTGTTATTCAAAGTTCAAAGTCAAGATTCTTTCTCATAGCTGAATTAAAGAGCTTTTCTCATGACCAAGTTAAAGGGATGTCAACTAATCGCACTGCCAATGTAATATGAGGCTACCAAATGATGCTGTACATAGTTATGGTTCATGGGCAGATTTAAGTCAGAATGTGGTGGATTTTCCTGGCTTTGTTTTCCTCCCTGCTACCAGATGTTACCAAACAGTGGGAAAACATTCACTAATCACTTCCCTTAAAATGGCTTAGAAATGGGGCTGGGCAAATGAGGAGTTTTGACAGCTGGCTAGACCATCATGGGACCTTTCTGTTGCTTCATGATGCAGCTCTCTCCATACCTGTCAGCAGAAAGTCATGTTCATTTTGAATGCAGGTTTGGCAGAATTCCAGAAGAGTGCTAAATTTATGTTCAAAGGCATATAACAAGGAATCATTTTTTACTGAAGTTGATTTACAGGACATTATGCATGTCAACTCAGAAGTGTATGGCCTCTAGTAGAATTAACTCCAAGTAAGCATGTTCAGTATAGCTTTAGCTAACAAAATAATGTTGATAGGGTTGACTTATTTGCCAAACCTTCCAGGTTCTAGTTCTGCAAAGTATTTTAATATTGATCTTTTCTTCCTGCTCCATCATCATCAATCTTGTTCAAGTTTAAGGTGAAGTTATGCTTCAGGGCTCTCTCAGGCATTGGGGACAAATCCATATTGTTATAACAGATCTATACATTCTAGAAATTAGTATTAGTCAATGAATTGGTCAAAAAAATGTAGCAATATTCAGGGGAATAAATACCACCTACTATGTACTATACATCTGTCCTCCTATACTGTCTATAAATTTTAAACAGATGAAGAAGCTCCACTCCAGAGTTAAATACTATGCTTTCTTTACAAGCCTATTCAAGAAGCTACATGCTTATACAAAATTAAAGAATCTGAGATATTTTTTTCAGTTGTGAATTGGATTGAATTTATGTATCCCAGACCTTTGATTCAAGCCACAATCTAAATTGTCAAATGTTCAGGTTTACAGGTATGCAGAATGAGGCCCATTAAAGATTTGTGTGCAAAACAAAAGATACTGATTTGACTGCTATGAAAATTACCAAAATGGATGAAAGAAGCTATACTTTTTCTATGGATAGTCTCGTTTGCAAGTAGACTAGCAAATTAAGGTATATATTTATGTCTATGGCTCTCTCCATTCAAGCATACTGTTTTCATTTCTTTAGGGGTTGCATTTAATTACATCAGGAATATATTTGATTCATGCAAAAAGATTTTGTTTAAAACACAGTCTTCGTGGAATCTCAATGACATTTAGATTCTTTTCCTTGTATGATGGTCTAAACATCTATCTAATCCATAATGGAGCTTAGAAAAGCAATGAGGAACAACATAGCTAGATAAAGACATTCATGAGAGGCTTATTTATTATAATATTTATGAATTAGAAATAATTATTTTTCCATCAGAAAAAACACATTACTTTAGGAAACAAATTGACCAAGCAATCAAGCAATGAGGGGAGTGAAAGTCTATGTGGAAGTAGCAAAAGAAAACATTTAATAAACACAAAGCACATGGAAATAAGCAGTCAAAATATCTGTTCCAAATGGATACTACTCCATTTCTTGTTTTTCCTCCTCATGTTATATTTTCTCATTTGACCTTTTTTCATGTGTTAAAACAAATTAGTAGATGAGAAAGCTGGACCCAGTTCAAATAGATATATATGCTTTGTTGGGTTGTATCATAAATCTTTATCAACTAATGCAGGGGAAGTCAACCTTTTTATACCTACCGCCCACTTTTGTATCTCTGTTAGTAGTAAAGTTTTCTAACCACCCACCAGTTCATGCTCACTCTCACAAATCTAACTGTGTACTAACCAGTATGACTGCAAACAAACGCGTGTATCATCATCTGCACATACCTCTCATGCATCGTGGATTGGGGTTGGGGGGGTGCAGGCTACCAGCTCTGTTACAGCTGGGTGGTGTGGGGGGACATGCACGAGCTATTCTGGGATGAGGCTGTTTTGTTTGGGGTCATACCATAGCACCACTTAGTTTCACTTACGTAACGTGAACTAAACTTATGCGTGGGCGATACAAATAGTGTATTTTCAGAAATTTAAATTGTCATGAGGAATTTTATGAAAACCTAATGAAAATGTTTTTAAATAATGCTATGAAATTTTTTTTGAAAAGTCAATTAAATTAAAAAAAATGAAAGTGCTTCAGTATCGGACAAAACCCCTACCACCCACCATGAAAGCTGGAACGCCCACTAGTGAGTGGTAGGGACCAGGTTGCCTACCACTGAACTGATGTATTGTTCCTAACTTATTTAGTAAGATGTGTCCAGAAAAGATAAGTTGGCATTGGATGCTATACTGACATTTCTGACCAGTTTGATTCCTCCATCCATGTATCTCTGTTCTTTGGAATATCGGCTTCTCAATCTCTGGTCTATTAGTCAAAGCAGTGAAACAGATCACTAATTTGATCTGGGATAATTTTGAGATTGCATTCTTTCTTTGCAAGAAATCCTTACACAGAATAATATGTATTGTCATGTTACCAGCCCATTACTACATAGACAAACCAACATTCAGATACAAATAGGTAACAATTGTTTGCTTCTACTGAAGCAAGGTAAAACAGGCTTTTACTTGGCAAATTTCTTGTTAGAACACTTAATAAATAAGTTTCCTTTGCTCATAAGTTTGGTCTAGAAGAATTGATATGTAAGTGTAACTAAATTTTAAAAATTACTTCAGAATGATTATTCTTGCCAAGAGTGTTAAAAGATAATGTCTCCTTTGAGATGTTCTCAACTGTTAGTAACTTCATGGATACTTCCATGTTGTTTTGTTGGCAGCAATATGGAAGTAGTTTGCAATACTTTTATTGAGGTTTTTGTTTTTGGTTTTGAGATGGTCAGTCTAACTCTTGCATTACTGGAAGAATCTCATTCCAGTTATTAACTGGCTCCTGCTCTTCTTAGCCTTTGACCTCATTAAGTCAGACAGGTGGTGTCATTTGCTCTAATTAATCTCTGAAATGTAAATCAACACATTTCTCAAAAAACAAAACAAACCACCCAACAACACAATATTTAAACCTTACCAGATAGAAGAAACAGGAAACCATTTTTTTATTGTTATGGTATATTTGCAAGTTTCTTATTAAAAGAAACTTGCAAATATAAAAGTACAGTTCTTCTGCTGTTACTTTTACAATCCATAAACTTAGTCAGAATTCCTTTTGAATCTCTTGCTTCACTCACTATGCAGCTATGGGCTAAGCTGTCTGTTACCTGACTGAATTCTAGGCAGCATCTCTTTGCCCCTTTCCCACATACTAGTACAAAATCAAGCAGTCATATTTTCCTTAAAAGTTGTAGGAGTGGTGAGAGTTAGAACAAGCAGAGTTTTAAGCAATCATGCATTCATTCAATTTGGATGTTCCATTTTTTTAATGAAAGGGCTAATGCACTATAACAACCTTTACATTTTGTATCGAAGGGAAAAGATCTGTCAAAGTGTGCCCTGCCTTGTTTCCTTCTGTTCACAATGTCTATAACTTCAACAAATGGTGTTCTTGCTCTTTCTGTCTGTTGCTCAATCTGTTTGGAAGCTATCCATCATTCTACAGCCAACCATAATATTTGACACTTCCTGACATCACAAGAGCCACCATCTGTCTATCACTCAAGCCTGGTACTTCTTATAGATTGCTTGGACTGCTCTTTAATCAAGGTTGAAGGGAGAGAGCACTTTAGATGAAAAATTTGAGAAGTTCTGACTGAGCAAATCTGTGTTTAAAACAATTGTGTTTTATGTAGTTTAAAGTGAATGCAGGAAAAAATAAACAATTCCTTTGGAAAAGCTTATACTTTTAATTAAACCAAAACTCAAAACTGTCAAACATTTACCTAATGAGGCCAGCAAGAAATGGGAGTTCCAGTCAAAGCCACAACATTCTAACTGGCTCTGCATATCCAGATGAATGCAAAAAGTACAAACTGCTTGCACATTGAGATATTTTATCCATTTAGGGATAGGTTGTAGGTGGGATAAATATATTAGAAATTACAGAAATCAAATTGCAGATTTTTTTTAATAATGCACAAAAGCAAAAAAAAAAGGAATTCAGTATTCCTCTTATTCTAATCAAACTGTTTTACCATTTCTTAAAGACTAAAATTTCTCTTTCCTTTTATGCCATTTCATGGACTATTCTCAGTCCAACAAAAATCACAATTTCCACATTAGGGCAACTGCAATGTGTGACAGAAACTAAACAGCAATTACAGCAACCTTAGATCTTAAACCATTAATTGCAGAATTTGAATTAGCCTGGCATTTGCTTCAGGTAAAAAAGAGATGCAAGCATTTTGTCCCCAGAAAAAAAGTAGGATATCAGTAATACTTAACCCAGACCATACTGAAATCTCTAATACAGCAACTACCAGTACTTAAAATGAATGAATTAAATGTTTTAAATTCAATCTGTGGTGCGATATAGGGTTAGCTACTATTAGAATAGAATAGAATAGAATAGAATTTTATTGGCCAAGTGTGATTGGACACACAAGGAATTTGTCTTGGTGCATATGCTCTCAGTGTACATAAAAGAAAAGATACGTTCATCAAGGTACAACATTTACAACACAATTGATGATCAATATATCAATATAAATCATAAGGATTGCCAGCAACAAGTTATAGTCATACAGTCATAAGTGGAAAGAGATTGGTGATGGGAACTATGAAACGATTAATAGTAGTGCAGATTCAGTAAATAGTCTGACAGTGTTGAGGGAATTATTTGTTTAGCAGAGCGATGGCCTTCGGGAAAAAACTGTTCTTGTGTCTAGTTGTTCTGGTGTGCAGTGCTCTATAGCGTCGTTTTGAGGGTAGGAGTTGAAACAGTTTATGTCCAGGATGCGAGGGATCTGCAAATATTTTCACGGCCCTCTTCTTGATTCGTGCATTGGAACCATTAGCATTGGAACCATTTTGCTTGTGACACTGTATTCCTTTGCACTAAATTTGAGGGTTTTTTTGGGGGGGGACTGCTTTTAAAAATACATGTTTGAATTCAAATAGGCACTAAGACAGATGTGTTAAAGATGTCTCCTAGGCTTAATTCAACTATTTTATATCATTACTAACCCAAATATAAAGCACATAGTAAGGCATGAGAGTATGGTGTTGGCAATTCTTAATAACCTTATTAGCAACTCCTGTGAATCATGTGACCAGATGAGAGGTAAAAATGGGACATGGCTTCTGAGTTTTTTCTAAAGTGCCTCTCCCAGAGAAATGTCTTGGGAAGGCTTTTTAAAACATATTTTTCGCCAGATGTGATTATTCTTTTGTGGACTTCTCTTACCACACCACATTTGGGCCCATTCTGTTTTCTGCTTGAAAAGTTATCCTGTTGATAAACAGACATACACACCAAAGTGCTTTATATAATTTCTTTCCAACCGTCCCCTGGGTTATAAAATAATAAAAGGACATGCGGCAATACACGAGCACATAATAGATACAAACAAATTGAACTGCTCCAAACTCAATTGCAGAAAATATGACTTCAGCAACAGAGTAGTCAATGCCTGGAATGCACTACCTGACTCTGTGGTTTCATCCCCCAACCCCTAAAATTTTAACCTTAGACTGGCTACTGTTGACCTCATCCCATTCCTAAGAGGTCTGTAAGGGGCATGCATAAGAGCACCAACGTGCCTATAGCCCTCCCTGTCCTAAAGTTCCCTTTAATTTTACTCATTTTATGTATTCAATTCATGCTTATACTTATATATATTATCTAATATGTACTCAAATAAATAAATAAATAAATAAATATTGCAACTATGTCTTGCTCCCTGTGCAGCCTTGCCAGGAAAGATAGTTCCCTCTTGATCAGAAGCTCACAGCAACTATCACACTTCATTGGGAACAATCTTGAATGACAAAATTGAAAGTGGCTTTGAAGGTCTTCTAGTCTAACCCCCTATTCAAGCAGGAGACTCTGTACATTTCAGAAAAATGGTTGTCTCTTCTTCAAAACATCCAGTATTGGAGCATCCACAACTTCTGGAGGCAAGTTGTCCCACTGATTAATTGTTCTGTCAGAAATTTATCCTTACTTCTAGGTTGATTCTCTCCTTGATTAGTTTCCATCCATTGCTTCTTATTCTATCTTTAGGTGCTTTGGAGAATAGGTTGAAATCTGCTTGTGTTTTTCCAATATTGTCACATACAATATTGCTATGGAAAATGCTATTCTGTTCTTTGCAATTGTAATATTAAAAAGTAGATTCTTCTTTCAGTACTTATGTTTGGGTTTGTACTAATATTTCAAAATACATTTACATGCATGAGTAAAAACCTCTACTGTGTGCATTTCTTACAGGTTCACATTGGAAAATAACAGTGCAATATTATTTCAGTTTAGAGTGGTCTATAAATCTCTTCCAATAATTAGTATCCTCTAAAATCAGTAGTGATTGTTAATCAAACAAAAACTTACAAAAAAACTCAAGATTGTGATCACAACATGATTGAAGTTCTGTCCCTCTTTTTAAAAGGGATAGGACTTTGATCACAAGCTCACAGCTCAATTTTGACCTTTTTTGATAGCCCCACATTAACATATCTATTAATTTTATTGATTATTTTATTGATTATTCTTATGACAACCCTACAAAGCTATTGAAATTTGCTAAACTGATGTTAAGAAACTGCTTTACCTATCATTATTCTTCTGAAAATATATAGCTCTAAACAATATCTAAAATGTGGCATTGTTGTGCCAAACTGTACTTTACTTATACCCACAAAAATTTAGATTACGTAAGAACTATTAATTGTTAAAAATAATGGACATTGACATTTTCAAGACCAAAAGCAGGAATTGTAGAATGATTTTTCCTGATAAATATAAAATTATTTAGGATTGGTTGGAAAGTGACATGATGGAAGCTTTTATATTCATATTCTCCTCCCATTTTTATCGCAAAACTCAACTTACAGTTGATTTAATGTGAGAACATAAAATAACAAAGTCTAAGGAGTAACAATATCTGTGGTATACATCCATGACTGTGTAAGTGAAGCTGCTCCATATAAAAATATAAAACAGAGATTTAATTGCACTAATCATTTTGATTTCATAACATACAGACCAACTCAAGAAGAGTGTAACAGGCATAATGATATTTTCAAAGCTGAAACTCTCACTACAAAAAAACATGTATTGACTTCACAATTCCTTTATATAATCATCTTCAAAATTGACTTATAGAAACTATATATAATTAGATGATGTATGAATTATGAATTAATCCCTATATCAAACTGCAGCATCTACATATAGCTTTTGTGATTCCTGGGTGTGACTGCTTGAAGCTGCAATTAATAGTGTGTCAGGCCAAGTAATCAAGAATTTCACATGGAGTTATTTCTAAGTAATTTCTTTACTGTGTTTTCTTATAGACAGAAATCTTGCCAGATTAAAGCAACTATCTGCATAACTATAGATATATATAGTCTATGAATTGCTGGAGTGTGGTCCGCCCACCCACTCGGACATCATCATATCCCATTTTTGAAGGTTCTGCGCATGTGTGGAGGAGGTGCACGTGCTCACATTTGCAAACTGGTAGTGAAGGTAAGAGAATACCACCCCTGATAGTAATTTCTGGTTCCTGTTGCCACCAAGTAAACATATTAGAAATCCCAAGACCATCAGACGGCACTCTGCCATTAGTATGCTTTTAGCTGGAAAATTCTGTCAGAAAGTTCTCTAAGTCTTACTTTTCCCATAAACTTATACTTCCCATGAACATGAACTTTCAAATCTAAGCCAAATCCTTTTATGTTTACTTCAATGTATCTCTTATGTTTTCCAATAGAAATTATTTCCAGCTGTATGTGCATAAGACTGCAGCCATGGATTTTCTTTCTGGGTGCTTATCCATGGGCATGAGGAGAGAAAAGGTGGCACAAGAAGAAAGAAAATAGCAAGGCTGTAGGAGAACATCTTCAAAATACAGATCTAACAAACGTTGTCATCCTCTTCAGAGTGTTTCATAAAGCTGTGAGTGAGGAAAAGAGAAATACTACCTTTTTTTAAAAAAAATTCTCAAACAGAAGAGACATGATTTTATAAAACAGTTGCATTGACTTTAGCATTACAACTAAGTCATTTACAGATGGGCAATGGAAATTTTAGAACATTAAACCCCCTAGAAAAAGAAACCATATTGGTTAAATAAAGATAAATTATTCAGAACATCTGTACTGTTTTGGAAGAAGCTATTTCAATATTGATTAAGCTTCTCACTTTTCAACAGACTTAGAAAGCTATCCCTAATCAGTCCTGGCCATATATTGCAGATTCTCATAAATTGCTTTTTCAACTCAGAGATGAAAAGTTGAGGCACTGGCAAGTGGTCACTATTAAAAACGTAGCTTTCTTGTTGCACATAGTTTATAATGACAGTTAATTTTCAAGAATCCAGTCTGCTTAATGAAAATTTCTATAAGATTTGAAATGTTCCATATTTGTTTAAAGAGTAACCTGCCAAACTTGATATTCCAGCATTGGATAGCTTGCAGACTGTTCATTCATTAAAAATTTGGATGGGGTAAGTGTGTTATGAGTGAAGTGTTTGAGAAATATTAACAGAATCAAAACAGAAATAAAAAACAGATCTCTTCTGAACAATGTTTTGATATATTAGAAACCATATACAGATATGTATAAATATGACAGGTAGGGAAATAAAACACAAAATATACTATAATTTATGCTGAGCATATGTCAATTCTCTGGACATATATGATTTATATACTAGTGATCTTAGTGTGTACAAACAGACTTAGACACAATTGCCTTTTGGCTGCACTTCTGTTTTATTGACCTAAACTGATTAGCATTATCTTTGTTGTTAATAGAGTACAGTATGCACAGGTATACACAGGTACAATTAAGGTTGGTATTACTAAAAAGCTATGGACATACATATCATGTATAAAATCATGTCTTGGTATAAGAAAAGGTAAATCGTGAAGAGCATGAATTTTCAAATGAAATGAATGAAAGTAAAGTAAATATGTTAAGTGCTATGAAGTAAAAACAAATAGGAAGATTGTAGGAGGTTTAAATTAAAATGTTCTAATTTTTATGGAGATGAGTTGATGAATATATGGAATGAAATTAAAGTATAAGATTACAATTGCACCTTGATTAACAACCACAGTGACTTTTCAAACGTGCAGTGAGATTGAACGAGTGACTTATGACTGTCCTCAGTTATAGCTGTTGCATCATCCCTGCGATCAGGGCACTACTACTAACATACTTAATCTTTAGCTTATTCAAATATTTTTATAGGATTTGATTTCTTTTCATTTCTTCTTTGTCCTATTCCAGAGAGTTCTTCAAGACTTTAATAAGCTTCTTTTGTATGTCTAGTAGGATTATTTTTCCAATAGTAAAAACATTATCCACTTCACTCTCTTATATTTTCTTTAAAAATTTTAAAAACTTAAAACTATTTTTATTATAAATTCAGTGAAATTTCCTATTCAAAGTAATTTTCTTGGCCTGTCAATTGTAAATTCATTTTCAATACCATATCTGCCTTGATAGATAACATTTGTTTTACATCTTACATTTCTTCAATAACATCTTTTAGATATTGTCTATCCATAGAAAAGATATCATTTCTGACTTTATTGATATTGTGGCCTACTTACAAGTGTGAATATCTTTCATCTACCTAAAATTTTTAGTCCTCTCTAATGTCAATTTTCTGAAATTGTGAAATTATTTATTTAATTGTGTCTTATAAAAACCAAAACAGGATTTATTTTCTATGAGAAGCTGTTTCTATTTTAAAACTAATCCCAAAATCTTATTGTAAAAGTTTCATTATTCCAATTTTATTCGGATCTTTAATCCTTAATAGCATTTTATTGTTTATTTCAGATTCTTTAAATTCTTAAGCTTATAATTAGTTTTCTTTCATTCAGGATTAAAAGCAGACTCACCTGATATTTTCATACTTTTCATTCCAAAGCATTCTAATAGCTTAGAGGTAGTTAATAAGCAATTTCCAAAAGTGATTAGAAAGTGAGGTTTGCTATCTTAGTGCCTTTAAAAGTCTCTACCATGGTTGTGAACAAGATAGCTAATCCTGTCAACTCCCAATAATCAAACCCACAGAAAAATGCTATGTTGTAGTCTCCTTGCAAGAACACATGTGGATGATTTCTCATCTGCTCTTCACCATTTCTTTTGGTCTTTGCCGCAGTGATCAGCTCTGCTTTTATAGTCATTCTCCATAACTCCTCCAGATGTGAAAATAAGAGCGCTTTTTAAAGAAATAAAAGGATGGTTTAAAACTGTACAAAGGTAGCATCCTATGCAGTTAATGACGGCAATGAAAAATATCAGAAATACATTTTGGGAGAAATAGTGATTCTGTAGGCAAGTTCTTTAAGTGATACAAATGGAATGTTTAACAAATAATTCAATGTTGAAAGAGGGGTAATAGCACAATATGTGCTACCCATTGAATATATTAGGAATATTCATGATGATAGTACAGATGGGATGGTTGTGAATATGAATAAAGCTTTCATTATTGTTGATGCCATGTTGTTAGCTGACAACCTGAAGAAATTTCAGCAAACATTAGTTCTTGTATATTGTCTAATGCAGAAAGGAAAATGGATCTGAAAAGTAAATAGCTGCATCTGACAGGAAAGTGAAATAGCCAAATGCAATTTAAGTTATATGCCAACATCTGAGAGCAAGTAAGTAAGCGTACCCTTATAGAATGTTTAGTAAAGATGGGGGAAATAATCATTTTAAGTTGTGGTGGAAATGTAGAAGAAAAGCAATACACTGTCCTGGGAAATGGATGTCAAAATATACAAAAATAGCTGTTTAAAAGGGCAGGCTTCTTTCTGTTCATGATTTCATACGGAGGTGAGAGTTGCCAAGAGAAGTCAAATGCTGTAAAACTGTATATGGTAAAACAAGAAATAGGTCAAGAATTATGGAAGCTGAATTTATGTAAATGGAATTCAAAGTGAGTGGCAAAGTAAGTAAATTTAGGTAGTTTGTATTATAAGCAAGATGAATGATGATAGAGATGTAAAACAGTGATATGAAAGAAGAGTGAATGATTGAAGGGAGTATACTACCGAGAAATTTGTAATTAAATAGATTAGATTCTCGGAAGAAAGATTAGTAGATTTGATTAAATTCCCAGAAAGAATTTAAAAAATTTAAAAACCAAAGAGCAATATAAAATCATACATGGATGTTGTGAAAGTAAGGATAATTGGAGGTAGTAGTATAGTGAATGGTTTGTATTAATTAAATTAAGCTGTTTCTTTTTTAATGACTTTTTAATTTCCTTGCCTTACTGTATCTTACAGTCCATGTATTATGTGTAACATTGTTTAACCCAAAAGAGTCTATCGTAATTGAAGTAGCACAGATAAACAAACAAACAATAAACTGTGTCTACATATTAGTGAGAGTTTTCATGAAACTTGCATAAAACTTTAAATAAAGTGCTAACCAAAATAAGTATTTAAAAAAAAACTACAAAATTTTGTTTCAGCCATTATCAAAATGGGATTCTTTACCTTACTATCATATATTGGGGTTGCAGGAGATAAAGGGCCATGAGATCTCTCTCTCTCTCTCTCTCTCTCTCTTTCTTTCTCTCTCTTTCTCTCTCTCTTTCTCTCTCTCTCTCTCTCTCTCTCTCTCTGTGTGTGTGTGTGTGTGTTTGTGTGTGTGTGTAAAAGACACACAGAGAGAGAATGATTATGTAATCATGCAAAAGCTGCATCTTGAGTCAGATGTCCTAACATTTTCATTATTGCATCATCAAACATATGTCATTTTGGCTATCAAATCAGATGTTCATCTTCCCATCTCATGCAGATTCACATCTTTCTTTTTAATGCCAAACAGACAGCAGGCTTGCGTATATGCATATTTATAGATCACACAAATTCTCAATGATTCAGGCAGTCAATTAATATTGTTAAATAAATAAATACATGAATCACTTTTTCTCTAATTAAATGAATATTGAAAAGAATACCTACCTGACTTTAGAATGCCTTTAGATTTCTGTATCCTCAAAAATACTGCATAAAAGTTGCTAAGTTGTACTTGTTTTCAATGTCTACAGGATTTTTTTTCCATGAAGAAGTATGCTATATCCTCTTTTCATCTATTTTTGGTTCCTAACATTTGCCACAGTCCACTTAATCTGTAATAAACAATAACCCGAATAAGAAAAGTTTAGTTCATTGTTTTTGACCTGCTTCCCAGATTGCATTCTTCTGAATGTCATATAAAACGAATTCTGAAATTAACTCCATTTAGACTGTATAGATCAAACTGACAATTTGTGAATTGGCCAGATAACAAAGGAATCAAAAGATAAGAATTGTAGTGTATAGCATGTCAGGTTGTTTTGCTTAATCATGATTTGCTGAATTATCTTTACTGCCATAGTTTATAAAATCTAGATACCATATTTATAAATCATAATACACTAAATCAAAACCACATCACCTTGTTATGACTTAGGACAGTGATGGCTAACCTTTTTGCCATCATGTGCCAAAAGCAGGGGCAGTCGTGTGCGTGCATGCCCTCACCCATAATTCTATGCGTCCCGCCCCCCAATGCTCCCCACACTTACAGCATGATGGGCCCAGTAGGCTTGTTTTTCACTCTCCCCAGGCTCCAGTGCCTTTCTAGGAGCCTGGGAAGGGTGAAAACAACCTTCCCCACCCCTCTCCAGATGCCAGAAACTGCCCATTTGCTGACTTCCAGTGGGACCGGAAGGCCTGCTTTTGAGCTTGCATGACCACAGATATGGCTCCGCATGCCATCTGTGGCACACATGCCATAGGTTCACTATCACGGACTTTTGCAATTACATTTTAAAACTTTGAAATGTTGCTCATTGTATACTATTTTTTTTCCCATTCATCAAGCCTTAAACTGAGGAATACAGGTAGTTCTCAACTTTCAACTACAATTGAGCCCAAAATTTATGTTGCTAAATGAGAAATTTGTTAAGTGAATTTTACCCCATTTTACAATCTTTCTTACCACATTTGTTAAGTGAATCACTGCAGTTGTTCAATTAGTAACATGGTTATTAAGTGAATCTGGCTTCCCCATAGACTTCGTTTGTCAGAAGGTTGCAAAAGGAGATCATATGACCAGAGGCACAGCAACTGTCATAAATGTGAATCAGTTGTCAAGCATCGAAATGTGATCATGGGGATGCTGCAATGGCCATAAGTGTGAAAAACAGTCATAAGTCCCTTTTTTCAGTGCCATTGTAACTTCACTAAGCAAACCGTTGTAAGTCGAGGACTATCTGAATTTATTGTTCAAAGCAGAATTTTTAAAATGATTTTATATTTGTGGAATATGCAGTAGTTACTTTATGGGTGTTTCAGAACCCCATTAAGAGTTCAGTCAATGCTTAACTCATTAACTGAAACATAAGAAACATAAAACCAAAAGTTTGTCCAGTTGTTTTGAACATAAGATCTCCTGTTTGATGAACAGAAATTCATATTATGATTTTAGGGAATGAGCAGCATACATTTTATGCAATTCTTCTGGTTCACAGATCGATGTAGCCAAACTAAAAATGTTTTCACCAGTTTCTTTTGCATTCGTTCATTTTATGTTATTTTTTAATCAAAGGTACTCATATTTTTCCTTTCTCCAAGAACATAACTATCAAGTATTTATGTCAGAGAAAAGGCAGATAATTAGTGAGTGGAATGAGCACAGGAGTTTTCTCTCCAGTGAATCCATTCCTCACAGATCTCTAATTAAACCAGAAGTTGCATGATGAGCTGTGCTATAAAGCATTAAAACCACAAGTAAAACTTGAATAGATTAGTCGAGACTTGAGGACTAAACTGGCAGGATTTTCTGCCATTTTTGTATCAAGGTTGACTTAATAAATCATGTGGTGCTCTTGTCTGCATCTTTTGCATTAATGTTTATCTAGGAAGAGTAGTAGTAACATGTGCCACAGCAACATACCAGTTTATGCTGCAATATAATGTTTGTCTCTTCTACAGAAGTTTGTCTTTTCAACTATATGCAATTTTACTGAAGAAAACTGGCTGCCCTTATAGGATGATTTAGCTCTGTTGCTTGCCAGTCTAGACTATGAGGAATGTTGGAACATCTACTATCAATTTCTGACCCGGTGCAGGCTGTTAAAAAAAGCAATAACCCATGAAGAAAATAGTCAGGGATGAATAACTCTGAAAGAAGACTAAGTTCTATACTCTACATTTAGGAATAGGTATGACCAAGACAAACACACAATATGGACAGGAAAAATAAATAAATTTGACTTAAATGAAATTTACATTTAAACTACTTCAAATTAAACTTAACTGATTTAATAATTTTGGTAACAATTCTTGGAGAGGATCTGGACATTGCATCCTAGATACCAGGGTTCCTTTATGAAGCCTTGAGCTTCTTTTGGAACCTCAGTTGTTTTTTTTAAATTTACATTTATATCCTGCCCTTCTCCGAAGACTCAGGGCGGCTTACAGTGTGTAAGGCAATAGTCTCATTCTATTTGTATATATTTACAAAGTCAACTTATTGCCCCCCCAACAATCTGGGTCCTCATTTTACCTACCTTATAAAGGATGGAAGGCTGAGTCAATCTTTTTTTTATTTTTTTTATTTACATTTATATCCCGCCCTTCTCCGAAGACTCAGGGCGGCTTACAGTGTGTAAGGCAATAGTCTCATTCTATTTGTATATTTACAAAGTCAACTTATTGCCCCCCCAACAATCTGGGTCCTCATTTTACCTACCTTATAAAGGATGGAAGGCTGAGTCAACCTTGGGCCTGGTGGGGCTTGAATCTGCAGTAATTGCAGGCTGCTGTGTTTTAATAACAGGCTTCTTACAGCTGTGTTTTAATAACAGGCTTCTTACAGCCTGAGCCACCACGGTCCTTATTCTCAACAAGCGTGTGGTTTGTGCTTTATTTATGCCAAGTTGCCCATCAAAAGTCAAATTTAAAAAATCTTCAAAGCAAGTTGCAAGATATGCAAATCTCTTTTGGAAGAGGGAGAGGAACAAGGAAAAGAGACAGCGTGTCTACACATCTACAGCACAATATACAACACCTCTCAGTTCCACATGCTATTGGGAATGTGCTGAGTTATACAATATCAGTTTGAGATGTGTGGAGTTTGTTTTGTGAATTATAACATTTTTGCTGTTACTACACTGGAAAGTGCCAAGGGGAGGCTGCCAGTTTTGCAACATTTGTCTATCTCAAAGAAGTATACAAACAGCCCAGAAGGAAACTGCTTGAAGCTTATTTGGAATATTCACTTGTCAATCTAATGCACACACTTGGACACATGCAATATAATCATTGTGATTTGTCTAGGACTGTTTTTCAGACACCAAAGTGCAAATAGGGTGATTTTAAACTTCATGTGATGCAAAGAAAACTAAATATTGTTGGGCATCTAATTTCTTTCTTTCAAAGGGTTCAAAGAGTTACTTTAAGGTTTAAAATATATGGCATTTTATCATCAGTTTTCATGTGTAAGATAAATGAACATGCTGCGTATACTTAGAGCAGTAATGCAGTTGAGGCTGGAATTTATAAAGTCATAATCCATACTCCAAAGAAATAACAAATGAAGAGGGTAATGCCAACTTGGCTCCAGGTATATATCAGTATTTTCAAAAAGACAGAGCAAAACACTCCTCATTCTTAAATAATTGCCATCAAATTATTGCCATCAAATGGGCAAATCCCTTTTATTTCTGTGGTCTTTGGCCTACTTGGGTGTCTATTTCATTCTTCAGCAAGGCAATGTGTACTCTTTCAATTCCTGCACATATTTTTTCTAAAAAATAATTTTCTGAGCTGTAAACATATTAAGTACAGTTTAATCCTACATTTTAGGATTAGGATTTAGGACTTAGAAACTTCAGGGCAGACAAAAAGAAAGTGATCCAAATGTAAGGAAGGAAGGGAGGGAGGGAGGGAGGGAGGGAGGGAGGGAGGGAGGAGAGATATAGATTTTATCTGAGTTTAACAGGAGAGAAATAATTTGATTCCAGCCTAGCAAGGATAGTAGTATTCACTCGTTATTGGAAAAAGAACTGGGATGTATATTTATGGGATCTGGGGATGCTCCCTTTTCAATCTAGTTAGAACTGATGCTATGAAAGAGATAGAGGGAGAGGGAGAGAAGAAAGGAAGGAAGGA